>NC_056743.1:13983137-14136277 GCF_019279795.1 Protopterus annectens
CTCCCAGGCCCCTGCTTGTAAATGGTTCATCTCCCTAGCTCTTGCTTACACTTATCAAGGGTATCTGAACTTGTCAGGGATTTGGGATGCACAAATCACCCTTGTGGTTATTAGCCTAGTAAACACATGTGAACCTATATACCATTATACATCAGGGCATCATGCACTCCATGTTACACAGAGCTTGGTGAGGCTGCCATTACTGGGTACATCAACTAGATAAATGTGTTAGGAGAACCAAATGTGCTGCATGTCAGAGCACCTGTCACTGGGATAAGGACTGTCCAAACGTGAGTGAACAATGTAAAATAATAGAGGAAAGCAAAATATCTGAAGATATTTGCGAAAGAGTTAGTTTCAGATACAGAGATTTTTTTGTGACAGAACTCTGTGAATCAGCTGTGATTGATACTGCACACCAATACACTATGGAGAAAAATGGGTAGACACCTGTAGCTGTAAACTCAGATGGACGAACAGACAGATGGACTGTGGTAGCAAAGATGTTGACAATTGATACATCAAGTAGCAGGGCTTCCAGATCTGGAGATGGAAAAAGAGACTGAAAATAACAGCAAAAATAGGAAATTTAAGTGTGATAAAACATAAAGAATTTCAACTGAGAAAACGGCTTTTGCGTAAGACATCTTTAAAAAGAACAACAATAGTCGGTACTTTTCCGTTATCGGGACAACAATTCTAACGTGCTAGCATGTGCACGCAGTGATCGCACAGCAGAAGTCCCACCTTTTGTTTACATTACTGTCTTGTATATGTTCTTGCAGAAAAATATTTGTCTCGTAGAAAAGTTTGCGAGGCGCTCTAACCCTTCAAGGACTGATGATAAGCTTGACGAAAATAGCAGCAAAATCAGCACATTTGGGACTTTGGATGGGCATAGTGTGGTTACACTCCTATCCCAGAAAATGACAGGGGAATATACCTTTCAAATGTCAGCTGCTAACTAGCAGGCATAACAGTAGGGTTTGGACACTTAAAAAGTAGCATCGTTCCCCCAAGGTTTACTGATCTTCCTGGTAAAGTGATTAAGGTTACACAAATTACTGAATCACTAATTGTAAGGGTCTGCTATCTGGTCACCTTGTAATACGAACAAATAAGTGACCCTGTTTGTGGGCCATTGTTAAGAGCTCAGTCAGAGTTCCGCCAGCCACACGAAATTTTTTCTGTTATTCATGTGATTTTTTTTTTTTTTGTAAAGAAATTATTTAAGCCATTTCTTCAGTACCACATTTGCCTATTCCTTATATCATTGTTGAATGTGATGATACCACATTGTAGCAGATGACAAGCCGCTCTGTGTATGTAATGTTATGTCATATCCCTCTTTTTTGCAGTACAGTCCCAAATCCCAATTTCAGTAGTGGTGTCGGTGAGGTGGGATGGGCAAGTGTCCTGAGATTTTAAGACAAAAATATGTGCTCGGTTACATGAAACAGTTGCAACAAAGACACCTTATATACAACAAAACAATATAAGCAGGTAAAATAAGTGGAGTCCAGTCTTTTGCCTTTGTATGTATGGTTTGAGCCGTAAAATGTCTATTTTCCTTACAGAAATGCCTGACTTGGGATATCTGAAAAAGTACCAATGTATCCCCTGGCATTCATGGCAGTCAAGTCTTGCAAGAAGATACAGCCAAGCGTCACAGAAATTGACATTGCCCAGGCACGTTAGAACTGTTGCCCCAATAACGGAAAAGTACCGAATAGTCTCATACATGAAAAATGACAAAACAGCAATGTTTATGAACAGCCAGTGACTCTTAATTTCACTAGCTGTGAACATTGTTATTTCAGATTTCTAGTCCTTAAAAATTAGCATTTTGAGAAGGAGTTCTTCATATATTCAGAGTACATGACCAGGGAAGACAAGCAAAATGTTTTAAAGAACCTATATCTTCTGTTAAGACATGCTTCTGGGACAAACAGCAAAAAAAACATATTTTCTGGCAAAGGAAACAAAATCCCCTCATGCATTTTGATCTTGAAACATTATTGACAGTTGTGAGGTTTGCCTGGGGTATAAACCTAAGCCCAGCGTTGACATGCTTCTGGCATAATCCGTATGATGTGACACTTATTGTAGACTTACATGAACCCAAACTTGACAGTTGCACTTGAAACCTTCATACCATTAATCAAGTTACATGTTTCAGTGTTGCAAGCATTATAACCACAAAGACACAACCAGAAATTGTATAGAAATGTATTCATTGCTAAACAAACATCGTTCTCCTAAGGCATTTTTCTTTGACAATAGTGAAGAAGTCACTATGATGCAATCAGAGATAGGGCAGAGAACCTAATTTCTGAAATTATAACCATGGTGGGATGTATGTCAGTGACTTAAAAGGTAGCATACACACTTTTGATGCTGGAAGATCAGGAGACTGGATTGTATTCCCACACTGGGTGCTTGGATTCATTTTTCTTTTGCAGCATAAAGGAAGTGCTGCATTCCAGAATGAGCCATCCTTTGGAAGGGTCATTAAACTGAGGTACCATCTACTTGAATCGGTGGTAGCTAACGTGGATGTAAAACATCCCATGACACTTTCTGTAAACATTGCATTTTATGTCAAGTGCAAATGACCAAATTTTTCTGAACCAAATATTTCCCCCATAACATTTTGAATTTGTTAATGAGCTAAGTGAGCTGGTCCTGATGTCCACATAGTTCCTGCCTCCCTGTTCTCAGTAATTCCCAAAACCTTCAAAGCATTTTTTTTTTTTACAGTTCTGCTCGACAAGGGCACAAGAAAATAATTTTCTTGGGTGGCGAAAGCCAGGGTACATTTTTTGGCTAGGCTTATATAGGCCTTAGGGCCAATAGCCTAGTACCTACCTATGAACCTATTAGTTTATTAAAAATTGCAGTAAACCAGGGTATGCATTCAAAAAGAACAAAAACTAAAATCTTATGACATTCTCATATGACCACCACACTTGAACAGAAAACTAAAAATACACTTTTATAGCACTTTTACCCACTTCCTGTTTGTACAACAATCTGTGTATTCTACCATTTGTCATTTTTTCTGCTTTTTGTGTTAAACCTCATCACACCTTTTCCAATGGACCCGTAATGCTCTTATGACTACTTTGTCTATTTTTTCCATCTGCTTTCCCCAGTGAATAAATGTATGTCACATTTTCCAATTTTAATGGTGGTAGATGGTGAACTATGGCTGGGCAGGACAAAGCCAGATGAAACTCTGGTGGAGATCTGTAGTGGTCCTGATGTCCAAATAGTTCCTTCCTCCCTGTTCTTCTCAGTAATTCCCAAAACCTTCAAAACATTTTTTTTTACAGTTCTTAAATGAGTACATCTCTTCATCTCTTACTTTTTGTTTCAGGCATTTGACGGTATTTCTCTGAGGTAATCATGACATGAAATGCAATGTTGAGCAAGGCAACACAGCATTTTTAAACTTAACTTTTAACTTATTCCAGTGCTATACTAAATAATATGCATTAACTATTTGTTCATTCCATTGACAACACCAAATTTTTCTGAACCAAATATTTCCACCATAACATTTTGAATTTGTTAATGAGCTAAGTGAAGTGGTTCATGGACCATTTTCAGCCATGACCTGCGCTATATAGATGCTACAAAACATGTAGATACCGAACGTGTTCACAGAACCATTACAAAGCCTCGATTGTTCAGGCAGTAACAATACATTTTGTGAGTCATTACAAAGTGCTAACTTTACAACTATGCAAGAAAGAAAGCAGACTGGACCTAACATACATCAGTAGTAAGTAAATATTTCAGAAGCAGTAGTGGATAAATTTAACAGACTGAAGGTGGCAATTGTGCTTGAAGAAACACATTCAGGGATACAGCACTAAGTCATCTACAAGGGTTTTGCTTCTATCTTCGGCAAGCATGTTTTATTACACTACAGCTCTTGAAGTGCAGTTTGTAGTACAGTACAACAACAAACATTAGTATCGTAAAGGTTGTCGATGCAGATTTTATCGTAATATTTGACAAACAGTACTTGCTGCATTTTTGCTAGGGCTAGGCCTGCCTCCAGTAGTTATGTTTATTACCAGTCGTCGTGTACCTCTGGTATGTGCTCATTCTTATGCTTATGGTATCGAGCTTGTAGGCCTGTAAGAGCTACAGTTGCACCCAGCATGCATTATTTACAGTTACATACAATATTTACAAAAAATGTATTCAGTCAGCAATGCAGAGGCTTTAACACTTAATAATGAAACATGCATTCAGATAATGATGTTAAGGTACCTTATGTTTAAAATCGCATTTAGTTTAGTAACCTGTGACCCAGAAACAATTGCATTTATTCTTCATGTGTAAGATGCTATTTAGATTTTTCTTAAACAGCTGCAGTTTATTGGCATCTTTTATTGTAGGATGTTATCTCCGTATGCTGTTACAATTTTTGTGAATGCTGTTGTAGTCAAATCTAATTCAAGTGCTGGTCTGAGCAGCTGTACTACTACCATGATGCATGGTATGTGAGTTTTCTGCGTAGTGGTCAGCAGTGTCTTTCTTTTATCAGTTTGAAGTTGTGTTTAGAAGGAAGGAAGCTCTGGCTCTTAGCAGTATACAAGTTGTCTTTCCTTACAATGGTGGTGTCTAGGAGTGGCCAGATAAATTAATCTCAGTACCTATTCTCAGATGTTTCTTTAAGAGCAGTATTTTGAGCCGAAAGTAATGAGATTATGGACTGGCCATATTCCAGTCCAGAAAGTTGTACATTCAAGGTTATTGGTCTCATTGTTCCAGACGAAGTGTGCTTAACTCAGTAACATTTGTAGTTGTTAGAACTTCATTTATGTCCATGTATAAGTATGTGGGGAGGACGATAGACTTTGATCTAGGGTGATTTCTTACTATATCTGAAGATCTCTGCCTGGAACAAGGCGGTCAACAGATCCTAGAATTAACTGATATTGCTTTGACCTTCTGTTTCTGCCAAATACCATGACTGTTGTCTTAGCTGTGTTTATGGTATGTTTATTTTTATGTGTTTATTTAGTTAGTCAGATTTTGTTTACTTGGGTAAACAACTGATCACTTTCATTCTCATCTTGTGGTTGTTGCGTCTTTCGGCTTTTCCCTGTTAGGGGTCGCCACAGCGGAACTCCGGTCCGCTAATGATTGGTAGTTGATTTTTACGTGCCAAGTTACCAGCCCTGACGCACAACCTTCAACGAAGGTATGCCCATTCACGCATGTCTCCATGCACAAGACGCTCTAGCTGAGAATCGAACCGGACAGCGTCTTACTGTGAGGTGACAATGCTTGTGGTCAATATACAAAACAAACAAGCTTGTAATAAAATGTAAATGACAGTAAAGCAGTACACTGACAGAGTAGTGCTTAGGAGAAATCATATATGAAGAAAGGTTTCAAAACATTTAAACCATTAGAGTAGAATAAATTAGATTTGTAAAGAAGCAAAGAATCTTAGCGGTTGAGTTAGAGTGGAGAAGAGTTAAAGCTGACTTAAGTGATGTGACCTGATGGGTAATGGATGTTAAAGCTGACTTAAGTGATGTGACCTGATGGGCAACAGATGTCACAGCTGACTTAATTGATGTGACCTGATGGGTAACAGATGTCAAAGCTGGCTTAAGTGTTGTGACCTGATGGGTAACGAATGTCAAAGCTGACTTAAGTGATGTGACCTGATGGGTAACGGATGTCAAAGCTGACCTAAGTGATGTGACCTGATGGGTAATGGATGTCAAAGCTGACTTAAGTGATGTGACCTGATGGGTAACGGATGTTAAAGCTGACTTAAGTGATGTGACCTGATGGATAACGGATGTTAAAGCTGACTTAAGTGATATGACCTGATGGGTAACGGAAGTTAAAGCTGACTTAAGTGATGTGACCTGATGGGTAACGGATGTTAAAGCTGACTTAAGTGATGTGACCTGATGGATAACGGATGTTAAAGCTGACTTAAGTGATGTGACCTGATGGGTAACGGATACATTCTGCTTGTTTAACTAAATAAATATTTAGTAAAGAATGGAACTTGGAATATGATGATGTTGGTAAGTTAATTCCATGTCCGCTCAAAGTCATTGTACGATGTCATAGTGATATCCCCTATGTTTTGACACGCATTGGTGAATATAATATCACCTTCATGCAGAAGATAGTTAACTAATAGGAAATTCCAGTTGTGGTCAGTAATGAAGAGAAAAAACAGCAGAGGACCAAGTACTGACCCTTAACATACCCCTTTTTTGATGTTGCCAGCTCCTAAATCATTGGTGTCCCCCTCCCCCCTGAAGGGATCTGTCAGTAAAGTAGTCTTTCAACAGTAATAAGACCTCATCAGGGAAGCCATTTTATTTAGTATATTATGGTCAGCTGTTTTGAAAGTTCTTTTAAAGTTCAAGAAAAATACCCCCTGTGAATAGTACGTCTCCAGCCTGCAGTATGTCTTTAATGAATGAGCATAAAGCTGCAATATTTGTATAATTAGGTTTAAAGTCATGCTGTTTCTAAGACATAATATCATATTTCTGGATGTATACTAGTTGATCATATGCTAACTTCTCAAGTGTTTTGCTGATGGACAGATTTACAATACTAGGCCTGTAGCCAGCTGCAGAGGAAGGTGTGCTGGTCTTAAGTAGAGGAAATATGAACACATTTGAAGATATAGGGTAGTGACTCGGTAGTGATCAGTGACACGTTGAAAACATGTCAGAGGTCTACACAACACCTCATAGCCTCGTCGTAATAGTGTGTAATATTGGATCAGATGTTCTGTCTATTCTGCTTACCTTTTTTTTGATGTGTCTCTTATTTACGGACAGGCGGTAGAATGGTGGATATTTTAGTTGTTGATGCAGTGGTGCAGGATGGGTATAATTAAATAACAAATCATTGGCTGGGAGGGACTGGCTATGTGTGTAAATGTATTAAGTGTGTCACTAAGGAATACCTTTATTGAGATTTTTTTGGGAAATACCTTGCTATTTGCAATAGCTTTGAATGCTTGCCAGAGTAGTTTTGGACAACCAAAACTAATCTGCTGTAGTTTTGTAATTTAATGGTCTTTAAAGGTATTGATTTTAATTCTTACCTCATCTGTTTTGTGTTTGTTCAGTTATGTGAGTCTGATTTCCAAATTTTCCAAGCATTATCTCTATCATTTATTTGTTATTTTAGGTCATCATTAAGCCTTGGTGTATTAGTACCCTGTATTACAATCTTTTTAAAAGGATACAATCTGTCCTACATAAGTGATAGCAGATTGTAAGAGGAGGACATAGATTGTGTTGAGTTTTCAGCCAGGTCACAGTACTGATTCAGCCCTCCTGTCCTCTTTAAACACTGTATATAGCCACTGGAATCAGAACCTCCTCACTTACTCAGTCTTCTATAAACCATGTGACATTGTCTCTCATGAACGTGTACTTACGAATAAACCATGTGACGTTGTCTCTCATGAACGTGTACTTACGAATAAACCATGTGACGTTGTCTCTCATGAACGTGTACTTACGAATAAACCATGTGACGTTGTCTCTTATGAACGTGTACTTACGAGGCTCTCCAACCTGGGCCTTAGCATTCTAAGCTTAAGCCTGTTTAGAAGTTATCTTTCTAGCTGCCACCAGTTAGTAATATGAAATGACGCTTCTAACTTTCTTACCATCTCAAGAGTCATTCTTCAAGGCGTTATTCTAGGGCCCTTACTTTTTAATATCTTCATAAATGATTGGAATATCACTGCTGGTATTGCACACTGTGCCAGTGATTCCACCCCTAGTTGCTCTACCTCCTCAACTTCCAAACTTGAAGATCTATCTCAACTCACCTTCTCCAATACAGAAAAACACCTGAAAGACTCCCACTTTGTATTTAAAAAAAAAATATATATATATATATATATATATATATATATATATATATATGTATATATATATTATCTTTTTTACTTTCCCCCATGTCCACACAAAATCTTTCTCAGATCACTGCTTCCTCTGTGAACAAAGCAGTACTCGAACAGCTCCAGTAAATAATACTTTTTGGAGTAATCATCAGTTTACCACATTATATCAAAGACTAGTGAAAAAACTGTTTTTTGTTTTTAATCAAGCCTTGCCTTTATTGTTCTGCATTCTTTTACTTGTTAACCCAGCAGTTCATCATATAGTATGCTAAAATTATTTTTAATACCAAACCTAACAAAGGTAATGTTTTGCATAAAACACCTGAAAGTAACCCTTTATCTATAACATCGAAGAAAAAAAAGTCTGCACAAACCCTCCTTCACTCTTCTACAGGCTTCCCCTCATGTCACCAACGACCAAAATACACTCCTGCACAAATTTAGTAAATGTTACAACATGTCAAATATACAACAAATCATCCCAGCAAAACACACCACAGCCTAGTACTCCAGCAAACCCAGTGGTTGCAACTCTAGAATGTTCTTACATTTTACTAACTAAAAACGGCCTTAAACATTCCAAACATTTCTAGAATACGCCCTGAAAAATTAAACTTGCTAATTAAGTACTAACCATGTAAACAATTTACATCTCTATACCAAAATCATATCCTCACCATAAAACTAAACAATCACTTTGGTGTCTCCCTTTACTGCTGCAATGTAGCTAAACTTTAGAACCTAATTCCCCTAACATAAGAGGGGTAGCCAAGTGATCCACCTTTCTACACAACCTAAAAACTCATATAGCCTCTGCCTGGGCATGATCCTGCAACACTTGAACGTGAACTTCACTGCTGTCTACTAAAGCCTAGCCAAAACTCTTATAACATTCCAGACTCTGACTCCTCTTTTTTTAACTCTCACCTTTTACATCCCTATTCATTTTCCACCCCCTAGCCTACCTAATTCCTCCTTAATCAACCTACTACTTCATCCCACACAACAAATATGCTACTACACTGCATCCATCTAAAAAGTCATGGATATCTTCTAGACCATTTTATTTATTTACTCTTGTGTAAGTCTCAATTCCAGTTATTAAAATGCCATACTTTTTGTTGTACACCATTCTATTTACAGTGTTTTTTGTATGTGTGTTTGTCTCCTTTTCTTTTCGTGGAGCATTTCTCATCAGACTGAAAAGAGGCCATAGAGTCCCAGTTACCCATACTCTAAGTGCTAAGTGAAAAGGACTGTACAAATTGTCCAAAATCTCATGAATACATCAGTGAGCATGAATAGAAACTGTCATGTTGACATATAGTGGGTTTACTGGAGTTCAGAATATTCATCTGCGTTGTGTATGTCTTTCACCGGCTCAGTTACTTAAACATCTACTTTGTTATTAATTCTTCAGAATTTAAGTCAAATATCAGGCAGCACCAAACAAAAACACCACAGATAAAAATAATATTATGACTACTGAGCAAGACGCTTATGTTCTGTGAAAAAGAAATAACTGAACAGGAAAGCAAAATACTGACCATTGTCTGCAGATTAAACCCAGGCCCCCCCCGTATTCTGTGAAGTTGTCACTCCACTATGTCAACAAGGAGTCTCTGGACAGTTAGGTATCTGCCTTTCCCCCAATTTCCCCCCAAGAGCAGTTTCTCTTTTCCACTTGGAAACTACCGTGGTGGTGAGTTTTGAACACACAAACATCCATAGGATCATAGGAGGTTACTAGGTTATTGTCCCTGAGGCCGTTATAAGCCTAGCCAAGAGTTTAGCCCATGTTTCGACAAGTCAGCATCCGATGCCCCTATCCAGCAGAGACATGGGTGGAATCCTAGGGGTATATTTTCTGTTTCCCATCCAGTTATCCAGGTTGCGCTTAAAAAGGGGTAAAGAGGTACTCTGCTTGATATGGAGAGGGAGTCTATTCCATAGATGGGGGAGTCTCTAGGACACACATCTGTCCCACCAACAAGTCCTGTTGGTTGTTGCACTCCACGTTGAGGTCGTGCGTGTGGGTTACTGGAGTGGAGCTTGACCTGCGGATATGCAGCACTCCCATCAAGGTGGGGTCAGTGATCGCCTTGTATGCCAGACAGAAGTCATCTCTGAGAAGTCTGTATGAAACTGAGGGATAGGGCTTTTAGCCTATCTGTGTATGGTAGATGTTTGAGGCCCTGGATTCTCCTGGTGAGGAACCTCTGTGGTCTCTCCAGCGCTGCATGTGCTTTGCGAGGTATATGCCGAAAGGGGCATTGTACTTAATAATGGGCCTTATAAGGGAAGAATACAAGGATGTTATGACCTCCTTGTCTCTGGAAGAGATACCCTTACTTATAAGGTGGGCCATGTAGAAGGCTTTCCGTACAGCAGAAGCAACTTGGTGGTCAAAAGTCAGGTTGCTATCAACCTGGGTGCCCAAATTCCTCACAACTGATTGCGTACTTAGGACATTGTTATTAATGTAATAATTTGTGAGTGCGTTACTCTCCCCAAAGGGGATGATGATGCATTTTTTGGTATTCAGCTTGAGGCCATGTTTCTGGCACCAGTCATTTGTCTGAGTGAGACCCTCTTGGACGATGTCCACATCACTAGGAGAATTGATGACAGTACCCAGCTTGCAGTCATCTGCAAACTTGGTTAGCAATAGCCCACTGGTTTTGACCTGCACCTCAGAAAAGTATATCCCAAATAACAGAGGTCCCAAGACCGAACCCTGGGATACGCTGCTTGTTATGGGTCTGCTGCTTGAGGTGGCTTTACCTATTTTGATTAGATGGATTCTATCAGTGAGACAGTTTGCTACCTATCTGATAACATATGGATTGATGACTAGTTGAGAGAGTTTATCTATTATGCCTGGGTGGGGAATATTGTCAAATGCTTTGGCCAGGTCAAGGTAGGCGGTGTGCAGCATCTTCCCCTCGTCCATGGCTTTGGTGACTGTCTCAAAGAAGTCGATAAAATGTAGCAGTCATGTTCTCCCCTTGACAAAGCCAAACTGTATAGGATCAAGTGTTTGGAGGTTGGCAATATCCTTGTTAACGAGGTCCATGATAATCCGTTCCATGGCCTTGCAGATCAGGCTAGTTAGGCTGATGGATCTATAATTTTCTGGATCGGTGGATGCTCCACCTTTGTGTAACGGGATAACAGTGGCTGTCCTCCACTTAGATGGGATGAAGCCAGTACTCAGGCTTTGGTTGAATAGGATGCCTAATGGCACTGCAAGTTCCTGCCTGAGTTCACTTAGGATGCACCCTGGGATGTTGTCGGGTCCCACGGAGGCTGTATTATTTTGCCTTTGAGAGAGCAGTGATGACCTGTTCCCTAGATATAAGGAGAAGGGGACAGGTACTGGGGATGTCCTGATTTACTTATCGGGGGATAGAGGGGTAATGTTTTTGCTGTATCTGTCAGCCAGAAAGTTTGCTATAGCTACGGCATTTGTATATGTGGTATCCTTGACCACCAGTTCTGAACAGATCTGGGTGGTTCCTTTGAGGTTGCAGATATATGTGAAGAAGGCCTTACGATTGTTTCCAGTAGATGTGGCCAATTTGGACTCGAAGTTTGCTTTGGAGGATTTCACTAGTGCTCTTATTTGCTTGTTCAGGCTAAGGAGACATTGCTTCCAATTTGGAACCTGCTCCTTCTTGGTCTTGGACAGCATTTTTTTTCCTTTTATTATCGAGTTTATTTATTGCAGATGCCCACCAGACAGGTTTACTCTTCCTAGTGGAGGATGATTTAGTCCTGTTGGGTATTCCTGATTCCATGCATCTATATAAATGCTTGTATAGTGCTTTGGTGTAGTTTTGGATATTGGTGCCAGTTCCTACAGAGGGAGAGGGGGCTGTGAAGCTGTTTATACCATTCCTTAGGAGGCTGTAATCAGCTTTGGAGAAGTTTTTATGTCTGATCCTAGCTAGAGGGGGGTTGGGGGAGATGGTGACTTCGAAAGTGACCACTTTATGGTCGGATCTTACCAGGGAGGATGATACTATAGGGATGCTGCAGTGGTTACTCATGTTGGTTAGTACCAAGTCCAAGACATCATCACCTCCTGTGGGGGTATCGACTAGTTGTTCCAAGGCATTTGCATTGACAAAACCAAGGAATCTCTGGGCATTTGAGTTCTGGCATGAGTAGTTTTTCCAATCTATGTTTGGGAAGTTAAAGTCAACCAAGATCAGGGTAAAGGGTTGAATCTTGATAGATTCGAACAGGAGATTCAAACAGGTTCAAATTGGCAGATTGGGCATCTTAAGTCAGATTTGGGGGCCTGTAGCTAGCTATGATTTGAATAAGTGTCTCCTGTGTGTCATACTGTCTGACCAGCTTGGAGGTGTGTATGTCTTTAATGTATATTGAAACTCCACCTCCTTTCACTTTACTGCCCACAGTTTGGGGTCTGAATGTATGATAGGATGAGTAACCAGGTAATGCTGGGGTGCTCGCCATAGCTTTGAACCAGGTTTTTGTGACTGGACAGATGTCAGTATTTTCCAGGGTTATGAATGCTTGCAATGAGTGCAGTTTCATGTTTAGACTCCTAGCATTTAGCAGCATGACCTTTAATTTGTGTTTTGTTGAAATTTTTATGTTGGTAGTTTTAACCTCATCACTTTTCCAAAAAAAGGCACTATAGGGGATGCAAGAGCCTTTGCCAGAAGCCTGAAGCCCAGGTGAGATAGATGTAGGCCATCTCTGGCAAAACATCGTGGTCTGTCAGTCATATCTTCCCAGGCTGTCAGGTACTGGATCCTCCTGGAATGACACCAGAAACTAAGCCAATTGTTAAAGTCAGTCATTTTCTGTTTGTATTGAGGCATCATTCTGGGTGATGGCAGAATGCTGCTTAAGGCATTAATCTGCTATTGTATTAACAACTGAACAGGAAAAACCACTGACCATTGTCTGGGGATTCAGCCCAGCACCCCCACTTCCCTGCATTCCATGCAGGTGTCACTGCCATTAGACCAGCAAGGAGTCTCTGGACAGTTAGCTATCTGACTTCCCCAATCACCACCATGTTGGTTTCATAGCTGAAGGGAGAAACTGATCTTGGGGGGAAGCTGTCTAGAAACTCCATGTTGGTCAAGTGGCAGTAACAATCACACATAATGCAGACAGTGCATTGTTCAGTCTGACTGGTCATACTCTGGGGGTTGTGTCGGGAGTTTATTCATCCTCTGCCTAACACATAATTTAAAGGGTGCAGCAGGGTTCCACTCTGGGGGCCATTGTTGTTTATCATTTGCACGCTCCCACTAGGGAACATTATTCAAAGCAGGGATTTAAATGTCCACTCTTTTTCTGAAGATACAAAGCTTTGCCTCTGTTTTCCTCCAGACTCAATGGCAGCTATAAATCACCTTGTTTTAGACTTGAATCCACAACTGGCTGATTGCCAATCAGCTGAAGCTGAATCCCACAAGATGACTGCAATGTCCATCCATGCTACCATGCATAATTCTTCAGCCCCAAGTTTGTCACCCTGTGTTATCCACAATAGGAACAAGCTGGACTTTTGCTAGTGACTGAAAAACATTAAGCATCTTATTCTGCACACTGGCTTTTACATAGCTGTGCATGCTGTGGTCCCTTCACATCTGATCTGCTACAATGCTCTTTAGTTGAGGCCAAGATGCTAAGCTTGTTCTGTTAAAAATGGTGCAGAACTCTGCCAGCTGGTTACTTACTGAGGTGTCTAGATACTATTGGATTATGCTGTTTTTTCACATACTGCACTGATTAGCTGTTTTTTTGTAGCATCACCTATAATACCTTTATCATGGTCTATTTCACCCAGCACAACTTTGGTCCTTCTTATCTTATGGAACTTTTATGCTGGAATTGACCTGTTCTCCCTTTATATTCATATGAATGTGCAACAGTTCCACTAAGGGTGGATTGGAAGATGTTTTGTAGGCTAGGTGTAGGTCGCCTCTCAGCACCCTGTAGGAGACTGAATATAAGGGCAAGACTTTTAGGTGGTCCATACAGGAACTGTTTTCCACACCATGTAGTCTTTTTGTGAGGCATCTCTATGGAGACTCCATTACTTGCATATGCCTGGGCAGGTACACACCAAAGGGGGAATTGTGCATTATAGTGCTCTTATAAGTGCAGAGAATGAAATGATGACATGTTTGGATCTAGATGCCATACCTGCTTACATGTTGTGCAACACAAAGTGATTTCCTCATTCTACTAAACACATAATGGTCAAATGCCAAATCACTGTCTGCATATGTGCCCAAATCCCTGATTACAGTGTCTTCTCTTAGGGGTGCATTGTCATTGCTGTAGTTTTCTGAGGTGGCCATCTTTCCTAAAGATACTGTGATGCACTCTGGCATTTTGGCATTGAGTTTGATAGTGACTCTGCTACCAGTTATTAGTCTATGTCAGGCAGTCTAGGAGGACACTTGTGTTTTGAAGGGATAGTTTGCAATCATCTGCTAACTTTGTTAGCCATTGGCTCTTGACATTATTCTTGACCTCAGAGAAGGGCATGCCAAACATAAATAGCCCCAGGACTGCACCCTCAGGCACCTCACTAGTAACTGGCCTTTTGTGGAGATAGGATCCAAGACGTTAGAATAGGAGAGTTTATATGTAAGGCATCTGCCTGTCTAGCAGGTGATAGAGGGGTTTATACCTTGTTTCGTGAGCTTTTCTACACTGCTTGAGTGGAGTGCTGTGCCAGATGCCTTGGCTAGGTTGAAGTAGGCTGTGTACACCATTTGCTCACATCCATTGCTTTGGTGATCTTCTAAAAGAAATACACTGGATTGAGTAGGCAAGGCCTGCCATTGACAAACCCAAACTTGTTTGATTCCAATGTTTGTAGGTTACCTCTGTCATCATTTAGGATGTCTGTGTTTATTCTCTGCATAGCTTTGCAAATTAGGCTAGTCAGGCTTATGGGTTGATAATTGCTACGGTCTGTGAATGGCCTGCCCTTGGGCAGCAGGTAACAATTGCAGTCTGACATTCATTTGGCACAAAGCCTGTTTGTGGTTAAATAGTGATTTCAGTAGGCCTGATATTCATGTTACATGCTTTTAAGGAGATTTTCTGGGATATTATTGGGACCCATTGATGCAGCCTTAGAGAATGCTTTGATTAACTACTCTCTAGTGATAGCTGGAGGAGTTATTGATGTGGGTATTTCCTGAGGGGCATCTGCTGGGGTAGGATAAAATTTGGAGCTAAATTTGTTGGCCAGGAGGTTTGCTATATCTACTGGCTCCATGTAGGTGACGCCATTTAAAATTAATTCAGCACATTGTGTACTGCCTATGAGGGCACAGCTTTGTGATTGTCCTTGGTCTGGTAAGCTAATTTTAACTCAGATTTGGCTTTGGCAGACTTTATTAGCCCTGAGTTGCTTGCTTCAGTTGATGAGGGTTTTGTTTTATCTGGCTAGACATTGCACACCCTAATTTTTACCATGAATTTCTTCCTTTTGTTGTACAGCCTATAGATGTTGGGATTCCACAATGGCAACTTGTGTGTTTTTTTTTTTGGATGATCCTCCCCTTATTCTGAGTAGGTACAGCTGGCCTATTCATCTGTCTGTATGATTGTACAGAGTTTCTAGGGTTTGGATGGGGGGCTTGAAATTTTGCCAGGGTGTCACTTAGTAGTAATAAAGTTTGCTGTGGAGTAATTCCTAAAAGTTCCAGGGTTAGCCAGTGTCCCAGATTTTACCTGTATTTCAGAGGAGACAGCTTTATGGTCTAATTTATCCAATAAGGACATTACACTACAGAAGTTGTAACATTCCGCCATGTTTGTGAGAATCAAGTCAAAGATGTTTGCACCCTAGTGGACATAGAGACTAACTGGTCCATAGTGTTTGTATTTGCAAAGTCCAAGAATCTCTGGATCTGCATGTTTGGGGTCACATATGATTCCCAGTTTATATTGCGGTAGTAAGTCGCTCTTGGGTAGAAAGGGAAGTGGCTTCAGTACATTGTATGTGTTATGGTTTTCCTGGTTCTTAGAGGAGGTCCTACAGCTTTCGAGGATATGACATGGGATTGTTTAGGTAATTTGGATGTGGAGAAGTTCAAGGGCGTCATACTGATGGAGCAGCCTTGACATGTTTGTTTTTAATGTAAATAGAGACACCTCCAACTTTTGTTCCTTCCTGTGCAGTAGTTGGTATAAATGTGTCTCCGCCTCTGTAAATTAAATACATTTGCCAAGTTTTGGTTCACTTCCTCAGAGCTCACAGACACTTGCATACCACACCACATCAGTTCCATCTTAGCACAGATAAATACTTTAAATTAATTGTTTACACTTTTTTAAGATATTTGAGTACTGGTGCTGTATTTTCAAATGATTTATTGTATTTTCTATACTTTATCATGTAATAAACTGTACCTGTGATGGGCAAGTTTGCATTTGTGGTTTAGGGTAAACTTTTCCTTCTTCCAGCATTAATCCAGTGACGGGGCGTGTAGAGGAAAAGCAGCCAAATCCTATGGAGGGGATGACGGAAGAACAGAAGGAATATGAGGCAATGAAACTGGTCAGCATGTTCAACAAGCTTTCCAGGTAAATATCACAGCGCTTTGTTTTTTACCCTACCTAACTCAGCAGAAACAGTATAAGCTTATGACAGCATACCTTACTTCATATTACATAACCAGGCGTGCATGTAATATGAGAAGATTTAAAAATGACCTAACATTATAAAAATGATTGTAAATATGAAATGTGTGGACTTAATGAAAAAATATCCATTGATTTGTGATTTCAGTAATTTCTATTATGTATTTAGTATGTGAGATCATTGGCTGCTTCACAGCTGGGTCAGCATAGTTGCAGTATTATGTATAACTGGTTAGCCACAGCTGTGCATGCTAAGCAGTTGTCTTACAGCAGTAACATTACTTTTCACCCACTGTACCCAAATCCTTACCGTGAGCCTTTGTAGTACATGGTGCCCTAAGTGCAGTCTAACAGATCTCTGTTCTTTCAATATGACCTACCTAACCATTTTTCAGGTTATTTCAGAATATGCTTTTACATCTCACAGAAGGTCTGTATCACAGCATCTGTCTAACACGTTGACAACATACTCTGACCCTTTTACTCTTCCCAGATAATTTTGTATGTGCTGCCTTAAATTCAGAGAAAATAAAAATAGGAAATTAAGGGGATAGTGCTGCTTTGCTCCCCTCACTACCTTTTGACATGTAAGTACTGGAGACAGCTTCCTTATTAGAAATGAATGGCCATTCTGTGTGATACCACCACCTGTCCTAACTTACACTCATCAGCTATAGAACTGCAGTGTAGGCATAGCTGGATTGCAGTTTGTCCGAAACTGCTGTAGGATTTGTTTTGACCCGCTTATTTCCTCACTGTTGTGTGACTGGAGATTTAGGATATAGAAGTAAAGGAAGTCTGGGGATGCAGGGGGCTCACTGATCCCTCCAACCCTCTGAGACATGGACAATATAGCCTGACACATACATGCAGATGACTACAGACAATAACAGCATTCTTCATTCTCCTGTGTTGTACTTGTACATTAAATGCAGATTCAGTTCTCACGTAATGATTCTTATAGTCTTAGCAATAATGGCGTCTACTACATATCAAATTTGCCAAAAAAGCGTTACTGATATTGCCAGAATTTAAATCAGTTCTCAGAGCCCTTTAATATTTTACTCGGTTGATCCTTCATGAAGGCTTCTACACACATCATTCACAATGGGAGAATTCGTTAGGCTTCCCTGGATTTCTGTGCCCTGTATCCTCAAAGCATGGACAATTTGTTAGTATGACCAGGGAATTATGGCAACAGTGTATTACAAGTCAAAAAATAAATGTATAGACACAGTAAGTATGGTGGCATAAATAAAAGCAGTATATTTGTAACAGATGTTAAACAAAAGCACATTGTACGCAATCACAAATGGAGCACATTGTACGCAATCACAAAAGCAGCACATTGTATGCAATCACAAATGCAGCACATTATATACAATCACAAATGGAGCACATTGTATGCAATCACGAACAGAACACATTGTATGCAGTCACAATTGCAGCACATTACATACAATTACAAATGCAGCACATTACATACAATCACAAATGGAGCACATTGTATGCAATCACGAACAGAACACACTGTATGCAGTCACAAATGCAGCACATTACATACAATCACAAATGCAGCACATTGCATGCAATCACAAATGGAGCACATTGCATGCAATCACAAATGCAGCACATTACATACAATCACAAATGGAGCACATTGCATGCAATCACAAATGCAGCACATTACATACAATCACAAAAGCAGCACATTGCATGCAATCACAAATGGAGCACATTGCATGCAATCACAAATGCAGCACATTACATACAATTACAAATGCAGCACATTGTATGCAATCACAAATGGAGCACATTGTATGCAATCACGAACAGAACACACTGTATGCAGTCACAATTGCAGCACATTACATACAATTACAAATGCAGCACATTACATACAATCACAAAAGCAGCACATTGCATGCAATCACAAATGGAACACATTGTATGCAGTCACAAATGCAGCACATTACATACAATCACAAAAGCAGCACATTACATACAATCACAAAAGCAGCACATTGCATGCAATCACAAATGGAACACATTGTATGCAGTCACAGATGGAATACACTTATTATTTAATATTTGTACAAAACACACCAGCACTTGTAATATGAATGACAAGAACTGAAAATCTTGGTGGATCTAAACCATCCATCATGAACATTAATACTTAGTTCCAGGTTCAGGTCATCTTAGCGTCTAAAACCTTCACAGGGTCACTCCCTCCCCCATACTGATCAGCTCTCCTCTGCCTCTTAATGATTGGTCTGAGTATGATAGGAAGACCTAAACAGTAAAGAAATGCAAGTGAATGAAAGTGAACATAGTTTGCTCAATGTAAAAAGCATGTTTTAGTGCATTTTTGTTTTTATAATGTAATTATAAGACTCAGAACTTTCTCAGAGGTTTTCAGTTCAGTTATAACCAGTCAAGGGTGGGTCAAACATGCTATCCTGGCACAGTTATCCAAGCAGGTTTTGATGGCTTTTCAGTGACACCTGCCAAACTTCCAAAGGAAGCACATTCCACAGTCTTAGTCTGCTTATACAAAAGGAGTGTTTCTTTACTAATGAGCTATACATGCCTGCAGCAGAATTCCTAGCAGGACACGAATAGTTAATAAAAATGAATAGCAAGTGTGCATGGTAACACTTCATCGCCCTGGTACTTATAGACTAATATTGTCACATTTAGGGAATGGATAGCCGAGTACATTTAACGTCAAATTACCTGGTAGACATAAGAAACATACAAGACATGCACATTAATTTTAGTAGTTATTTTTTGTACACACTCAGGCTGCTGCAAAAACACAAAGTGGCTCCATATTCACTATGTGGTCTTCCTAATGTGTTATATAACAGGAGCAACACATTATGAGGTTTGGATGTAACAGTACATAAAATGTCCTTGTTAACAATAAAATATCTGTAAACAAGAAATTATCCTGTATTACAACAATACAACTCCTATAACAAGCACGAAGCAAGTCCAAATAACAGGATAGCTGGAATCAAATGCAGTTAGTTTCCTTTATTTACACAATGAAAACGGATCTTCTAAAGTTCTTGTCCAATCGAAAATCAACAACGTGATGGCGTCATCTCGTTCCTCTTTTGGCCAAGCGAGTGATGAGGAAATCCCTAACGGACAGAGGAGGTCCTCGTCTCCATTTTTGTTGAGCTGTACGCCGAGGAAAGATGCGCACCAACCAATGGACAGACAACTAAGCCCACTTAACTTTTCAGCAGCGGTAGGAAACGCAGGAGAGGATATATACTTAATTTCGGGGGCTAAACCGAAACGACATCCGCCAGAAAGAACATACGCTATTAAGGACAAAACCAGTGTGACTGTTCAGACCACACAAAAAGGTACTGTACATCAGTGTCATTGTCCGGGAAAGTCCGATACCCAGGACAATTATAATGTAGAGGCATTTATGAAAGTGCCATTTGATTTTGGTGTAAGAAATAATGTAGAAATTAAGCGTAAAGAGGACGAGAAGTATTATACTTTGTTGAAACAAATGATACATGATTTTGGAAATAAACTTACCAAAATCAAAGCTTTACAGGTCGATAACCTATACCTGCGTAAGTGTATGGAAAATGATATTGTTCCTATGGGTTTACATTTCTTCAAAGAACCCATAGGTATTGAGATGAATGTAGACAATATAAAACAGTGTAACACAATGTTTAATGATTTTGGTAAACAGTTTATGCAATTCATTGTGAATAATAATGACTTGAAATTGGGTATTTTATTAAGTGAGGTTGAAAGTATGGATAGTTTAATACGGCAAGACATTTTATTTTCCCAATGGGAGAAATTATATTATAAACAGTATGATTATGCAGAGAACAACAGCAAGAAAATATTTGAGAGAAAGTGTAAGAAAATGGAGAGAGATAAGCAGCAATATGAGCGAGGGAGTATATGGTATAATACTAACAACAGAAATCAAGATGTCCTTCATAATGATAAATATGATGATACTTTTTTAGAGGAAGGAGAGAACAACAAATGGCAAGCAGCAAAGTGGAAGGGGAAAGGACAGTACAAAAGGAACAGATACAGGAAATAGCAGGAGATTTGACATTCTCACCTCATGAAAATGATGTTCTAAATGATGTATATGTAGTTGATGGTTACCATCATGTGGGTGAGGTGACCACTCATAATATTACTTCTACTACAGGAGAGGTGAAAATATATAATTACACTACTTACGAAGTCAAGTCTGATCTCCTGCAAATATTCACTAAAGGCATGAAATACATACCAGATAAATCTTTGGATTTACTTGATATTTTAGTTGAGGTGAAATTATTCCTCAGAAAAATAAATCTTGGGGTGTTCTTTCATGACAGCAGACCTCATTTAGTTAACACAAGTGCATTAAGAAAAAAGAGTTCCTTTACTCCCCCTATGGCTAAAACAATAGAAGCCTTTGAAAATGTGATCTATAAAGAAATTTACAAATTATATAATAAGCACAAGTATAAAAAAAGTGATTATTTGTTATCTCAACAGGTTCACTCCATCTTAGATACACTTTGTGAACATAACATTAGGATCATGACAGCAGATAAAGGGGGAGGAATAGTACTGTACGATCAAGAAAAATATAGTAACAAAATGTTTGAGATATTAAACAATTCCTCGCAATATGAGGTTTCATCGTTAAATCAAGTAAATATAGCGCACAGCAGAATTGATTCCTATCTGGAGGAATATCTGCTGGATAATAGAATAGACGAAGAATTATACAAATATCTAAGGGTTGAATTTCCTATATTGGCAACCATTACCGGGATCCCAAAGGTACATAAAAATCCTCTTGACCCCCCTTTTAGACCCATTATTTCGGGGAGTTTGAGTAAAGCCTTCAATTTTGGTAAAATTATAGATAGTAGATTAAAGCATATATACAACACAGTAGAACATATTATGAAGGATTCATGGGAATTTTTGGGAATATTTAAGCCTGATATATGGAGCCCTGATGTTATATTTGTGACGATAGATATACAGGATCTTTTCTCATGCATCCCCAAGAATGAAGGACTTAATAGCTTTATTAACAGCTTATGTAAGTATAGTGGGTTGGACCAAGAGGAAATTTCATTACTCACTTCATTTATGGATATAATACTTGATAATAACTATATCTATTTTGAAGGAGAATACTACAGACAAAACACCGGTGTGGCGATGGGGGCAGCTTGTGCCCCCATGTATGCCAATCTAGTACTCCTGGATTGGGAGGGGCAATTCATTCATAATTCCATATGGATGGAATACATCAAACCATATGTCCGTTACCTTGACGACATCTTCCTATTATGGGTTGGTGATTTAGAAGATCTGACTGGGTTCATAGACTACATTAATGGTACGACCAGCTACCTTAAGTTTACATACCAGTTTGACAGCAGGGGTATTAATTATTTGGATGTGTATATATACAACGATGGGCAATCCTTCCAGTCTAAAATCCACAGGAAGGATACATATAGTAATGGATATTTACATTTTGGAAGTGCACATTCTTATAAAGTCAAACGTAATATAGTCAAAGGACAGTGTATAAGGGCGGCTAGAATTACATCAGTAAGGGAAAATATGGAAAAGGAATTGTCCTTTATAGGGAGATTATTTAAAGAAAAAGGTTATCCAGTGGATATGATTAGTGACATCACTACATATGTATCACAAGAATGGGGTAAACAATATATACCCCTTCTGGGAATTGGTATAATAAATAAGAAAGAGAGAAATGTTAATGGTGATAATTATAAGAAAGCATGCATAGTCAAATATGGAAAATACACAAATGAGGTAAAGGATATTATTACCAAAAACTGGAATATACTAACAAGTGATTTAATGATAAAAGATAAGGTACCTCTTAGACCACAATTTGTTTATAAAGCAGGCAATAGTCTGAAAAGAATTATAGAAATAAAATACAATCATAACAAATTGGATAAAGTGAAAAAAATAGGGACAAAAAAATGTGGACATTGTAATTACTGTAGATATATATTTGAAGGCACAAATATTACTTTAAACAATGTTACACATACCAGGATTACATTCAGACATGGGAACTGCCTGACGAAACATCTGATTTATTTGGCTATATGTGACACATGTCAAAGCTATTATGTAGGGAAGACTGATCGTTTTTTTAAAAACAGAATATATGACCATATATATTGTATCAACAAACAGGACACTAATAATGCTTTGTCCTGTCATATTATCAACAACCAAGGATGTGTAGGATTTAAGTTTGCTATACTAGAGGTGATAACACCTAACCCTAGGGGGGGAAATATTAAAGCCATAGTTAGTGAAAAGGAGATTAAATGGCAGCTACGACTTGACGTAGCCACACCCCCTGGTTTAAATGAAGTTATTCCCACTAAACCCCTAGTTAGGAAATAGTATCCAATAGTCTATAGCCAATAGGATTATTCTAACAGAATGACGGACTATCTATCTTTAACATTATAATTTTCTATATATGTGTAATTATTGCAGGTTTTCTTATTCCTAATAGATTATATGTTAGTAGGATAGTACATTAGTCTTAGACCGATAGCTTAGATAACACAAGGAATGGGTTGACTGAATATCCAGTAGCATTGGTTCTCTGCTTTTTTCTGTATTTTTTCATACATACTGTTTGATATATATACATAAGACAACATATGTATATTGTATTTTTTTAAAAAGGATACATGGAATATTATGTTTAGAGACACATGTTCCATGTAGGAATTTCTTAAATTCAGTTGTTCAGCTTTTAATATTTTAGCTATGTGTTTTTAATACTTGAGACACACAATTGTAATATTGTATAAAAACCTCCTCTACCTTTAAATTTTGAAAGTAATGACATCTATAATTGAATAATTGATGTAAAAGGCGGGCTTTTTTGTGTATATAACTGTGAGAGTTTCTATGGTTTATGTTCTGAAGAAGTCTAGCTACCTAGATGAAAGCGCTAAACCTTAGTTCTTCCATCTCCGTTTTCATTGTGTAAATAAAGGAAACTAACTGCATTTGAATCCAGCTATCCTGTTATTTGGACTTGCTTCGTGCTTGTTATAGGAGTAATAAAATATCTGTGACTTACCATAATGACTTTAGCCCCAAAATTTAGCATCTTTTAAATCATTATACCAAGATCCCTATTCAACTGTTCAACTGTTAGTAAAATTTAGTATCAACAGAATACAGTTAAGCTCGAGTTAGATTAACAAGACGTGTGACATTAGATTTCTTGATACTGATTTTTTTAATGCAACGAAGCCTATTGAAATTTTTAATCTGTGATTTCTTTGTAAATTATACTCATCATTAACAGGGGGAGTACCTATGGTGCCACTGCCAACATTGGAATTATTGGCAAACTTAACCTTGGGATTATTTATACTGGAGAAAATGAACAGAAAAAAATATTAAAAAGGAAAGAGCCAAATAGACAACCTTGTGGACATCCCTTGTCCATTATATTAGTTTCAAAATGGCAGTCTTTAACACAGAGTCAAGTGCAATAGGACAGCGAGTTATTAATCTGCTTTATAGCACTACACATTTATTGAGTCCCATTGAGGTAAAGCTGTCAGTAATGGACTGATGTGTGTACAGAATCAAATGCCTTGTATAAATCAAGGTAGATGGCATGCACTGTAACTCCTGTCAATGGCATTATTAACACCTGTGTAGAAATTTAACAGATAAGTGGAACAAGAACAACCAGATCAGAAGCCACATTGGGTGACGTCAAAGTCAAACAAGAGGGCTTAAAACTGGTTCTGTCAAAATATCTGCCAATGCTACAGGTTAAACTGGTAGACCTTAGTTACCAACATGAGTGGTAGCTCTCTCCTTGCAAATAAGAATGTTTTGCCCCTTGCCAGATTTCAGGCACAAAACCAGAAACAGAAATGAGAGACAAAGGACATTTATGTTCTCAGTCTTATTTGAGAAGTATGTGTTCATAACGTCTAGGCCTACAGAAGTATTAGATATGACTTTATCCAGGACAATAGAAGCAATCAGTTGTTATAGTTAGACACAGACTAGGTCCTCTCTCAGGTTTCTTGGTGGTGAAGTGTTTCAGGATGTTTTGTAGTGAGGGGCAGGTGTTTGGTTTGAGAATTATTGCGGGCAGTAAGCAGCTGGGAGTAGGTAAGTTGATGAGGTAAGTCTTGCCATTTTAAGTTCTTTAGTACTATGCAGTAGTGTGTGTGTTAAGGTGAGTTGAATCCAAATTTGGCTATTTTGTTATAACAAGCTTCAAGTTTATTTTGTAATGTGGGCTTTAGATTAGTTAATATGCGTGATGTGTACAGAAGAGATGAGAGAAAGTAAGAAGCTGTAAATGTTCTTCTAGTTGACTCACTGAGATGTTTGTTTCACTATAGAAAGCCCAGTTTTTGGTGATTTGTTTTAATGGAATGGGTAGTGTGTAAGTTGTATTTTTAGGTTATGGCCTATTATAACACCTAGCAGATTTTTTATTAGTTATGGTTTCTATTTTGATATTGTTTGCTGAGGTAATGTTAAAAGATAGTTTATGAATCGATAGAGATTCAGACATAAGAAGCATTAGCTTGTTTCTTGGCATTAAGAACTAATTGCTGGTGGTCTCTTACCCATGCATCAGTGGAAGAGAATGAGTCTTCAGTCATTTGCTGAAGTAGTGGGAGGCATGGGACAGAGCAAATGAGGGTGCCGTTGTCAGAGTACTGGGCATCGGAGGTGAGTTTGGTGGCTTTGTGAAGGCTGTTTGTGAAAATTTTGAAAACTAGTAGGACAAGAACTGAAGCTTGAGGCACAACTATAGTGAACGGAAAGAAAGTAGAGAGGTCTTGTTTCCATTTTATGGCCCGCTGTATGTCAGAGAGAGATTGCTAAGGATCCAGGAGAGGGAAGACTGACAGTGAAAGGGAAGATAGATCATTAATTACCAAAAAACAAACTAGTAGCAGGAACAAGCCAATAGCAAACACAGTATTGTGCAAAGAGGCAATATTCTCGAATAACCCATAAATAATGATAATAACCAATAAATGACATGGCAGCTCGTTTTGAAAAGTATGAATCTGCCAGGGCTTAATGAATGTTGCTCTATCAATTCTGTTTTGAAATTAAAACAATTAGAAGTGTAGACAGTATGGTTTTACAATAAGTGTTTTTAAAATGCTTTTTATTATGTTATAATAATGGTATAATAGTTGAATAAAACAGTTATTTAAGATACACTCTTTATTTAAATATATTTGAAGTGTTTTAATTATTTATTGGTTAATTGTGGTAAGGTAGGTGGTTGATTAGCTGAGCTTTGATTGGTTTGGTTAATTAATGAATTCGTAAGTGTCTATTTAAATCCTGTTAATGATGTGTTTTTCATTTCTGAAGAAGTCTTGTTGAATGTGAGACAAAAGCGCGTAACTCTGACATTAACTTTATGCGGAATAAAGTTCAGTTGTGGATATATCCCCTGGTGGTTTATTCAAGAATACCAACTCTTTGCACAGGATTGTGTTGGCTAACAGTTCATTAATTAGTTTCTGATGCGAAATTGTGCTGAATGCTTATGACATGTCCAGAAAGAGAAAAAGGATAGCAGGCTGTCATCGTTTCTGTTACAGTTTATCGTTTTGGTGACAGTAATGTGGTGTTTCTGCTGTTGTGTGGTCAGAAACTGTGCTGTGTGGACAAGAGGAGATTATTGTTGGTGAGAAAGATTAAGAGTTGGACGTGTATTCATCTTTTTAATATTTTGGACAGAGGAGGTAAAATTGGTATGGGCTTGTAGTTGGAGAAGTCAGTGGCTGTCCCACCTTTATGTAGGGGTATGATCTGAGATTTTGTTCCATGTAGATGGAATGTAGTTTTCTGTAATGGGTCTATTTATCAGAATGAAGACTGGGCATGCAGTGGAAATCGGCTGCAATTTTGAGATACTCTGGAAGTAAATTGTCTGCAGCTACAGCTGAGTGCTTTAGTTTTTGAAGATATTTTTTGATAGTGTAGGTTGGTACTGGATGAAAGGCGAAGGAGGAGAGTTTGATTATAGATGGTAGGGATAGTAGGGATAGTGGATGGTTTTGTTTCAATTAAAGAGAGGACAGATTGAGTAAAATGATTTTTAAATTGGAAGACTACGGAGTCAATATTGTTACTTGTCATAGGTGATGAGGTGATATATGTTCAAGGTGCTTTTTTTTTTTACTGTTGCCCAAAATTGCTTTGGGTTCTGTTGATGCTTGCTTTGGAGTTTATGAAAGTAGTTGGCTTTGTCTAACTTGATGTTTTGTTTGGTGATATTTCTAAGTTGTTCAAAACTTTGCTATTTTTTTTTGTCTTCTGTTTCAGTACCACATTTTCCAGGCATCATCTCTTTTTTTTAATTTCTCCAAATCATTTGGGTTTCTAATACCATGACTGGAATGGGCACCATTCATAAGTCAAAGTAAGATTAAAGTTCATGTCATTGTTTCAGTCTTTGATATCAGCCAAAATGCTTTTCGCAGCACTTGCAATGTGCCCTGTAATGACTCCTCCTGCAATTCATATGGAGTTACATGTATTGGTAACATTTCTAAATAAGATTGTAGATTCTTTTTTATAAGACCCCGTTGCTCCTACTGCTGTTGGAACTGTAGGGGTATCTTTCTTCCACATTGCTCTCATTTCTGCCTACAAATCTTGATATTTTGACTTTGTGTCTCTCTGTACACAAGACACTAGTCAGTGGGTGTAGCGATTTCAATGATCAGTTCTAATTTTGTCTTCTTTTCTTGGACCACTATATCTGTTTTTCTGACATCTATCTTTTGAACTGTTGGTAATGAGTGATCCCATGTGATGTATGTGGATTATGTGTCCAGTGTTTTTCAGCCACTTCAGTACCATAATGTTTATACAATCCCCAGTGCAAAAGTCTTGCCACATTATTATGCCTTTCAGTATACAGTCCTTCTGCCATTAGTATGTCACAACCAGCAACATGGTGTGTGACTGTTTCCAGTTCTGTTTTACAAAACCTACATTTGTCTGTTTCTCCCACATGTTCAATGGACTTTGTAAACCAACATGTACGTAGCCTATCTTGGGCCCGCCAATATTAACCTTTCATCTTTTGGTTTGAATTCACCTCTCCTTAACCATTCCAGCATTCAATCCTTATCAACATGAGGTTCTTCCAGAAGCTTTATATACTTGCAATTATATTTATGCATTTTCCACATTTCTTGCCTTCTTATCTGATCCCTCACCTTATATTCTTTCTTTTGTTTTTTGGCACATTCAGTTGCTGCCTGATTTTTATCTACTTTTGGTTTGATTTCCCTTCCTGCTTGACGCCGATATGCTTCTGCTAGACTAAGCAGAGAAGTCGTCTTAGATTTATTCTCCTCATGTTTCAAAACTTTCACTACATTTGGGTTTTATGAAGTTAGCAGATATGTGTACATTCCCGTAATTGCAGATGTGTACATGCAATCAATTTCAAGGAGGCTCATACCTCCTTCGGAACAGGGAATATATAATGTTGCTATAAAACTGAATTTTATAAATCATTTAGTGAGCATGAAACATCCTTCTTGTTTTCCTATCTAATCTATCCAACACGTTTTGGGGCCAGTCAGTCACTCTAAAACTGTAAATTAGGACAGGAAGAGCAAATTGATTTATAGCTTGAATTTTGTTCCTGGATGTCAATGCTATTTTCAGGATTAATGTAAGTCTTCTGAAATATGCCTTACTAAGTTTTATTCACATTTGCTCATGTTTATTGTTGATCCTTTATCAATTCCCAAATATTTATACACTCCCTCTTGCTCAAGTTCTTTTATATCACATTCATGTCCCAAACTGTTTTCTTGGTGCTGCAGTTTTCCTGCTTTAAAGGTTGCTTTTGCACATTTATCAAGACCAAATGACATTCTTATATTAACTGAAACATTTTTGACTACAAGCAGTTGTGCTTTTAGTTCTTCATCTGATGAGCTACACAGTTTTAAATCATTGATAAAGAGAAGATGTGAGGTCTTTACACTTTGCTGTTTTCTAGGAGCCAAATTATAGCCATGGCCTAATCTTTAAGTATACAGCATAAAGGATTAAGGGCAAGACAGAATATCAATGGTGACAGGGAGTCACCCTGGAATATTCCCCTTTGAATTTTTATCCCTGGGGTAATCATTTGTCCTTTATCATGGCTTAATTGTAAAGTGGTCTGCAAATGTTTCATGGCCACTGTAATGTAGTTGATCAGTGTAGGGTGTTACCTTATATATTTTTAAGCACTGTTTTATCCATGAATGTGGGATACTAACAAATGCTTTTTTGTAGTCAATCCATGCCTTACTTAAATTCTTCCCCTTCTCACAGTTCTCCAGCATGACTTTCTTTAGGACCAGATGATCTTTTCTTCCATATGACTTTCTTTTATTACCCTTTTATTTTATTGCCATGATTAAATTTCCTTCTTAATGACTATAAACTCTGTCGGCATCAATTCTGGTGTATAGTTTATACATCGTTGGAGGGCAAGTTATTGGCCTATGATTTTTAGGATAACTTGCAGGTTCACTCTTAAGTAGGAGCATTGTTTTTCTTGTTAACCAAGTTGGTGTCTGTTCAGGGTAAGCATATAAATAGTTCTTACTTATGGCTAAATCTTCATGCAGAAATGTTAATACCTTTAGCCAGAAGTTGGGTACTGCATCTGGGCCTTGGGTTTTCTAGTTGGAGGCTTTTCTTAACTTTATCTCAATATGTCTGGCTGTTACTTCATTCCATTTCATACCCCATATCTTTGAACTTCTTATTCTTTCTTTTACTTCTATCCATTTAGCATCTTTATGAAGATCCTGTGGAACATAACAGATATTTCTCCAAAATGTATCTGTTTGTTCTATTTAGGTGGTCTTTCAATTCCTTTTATCATGTTTCCCAATTTTGTATAGAACTTTTTAGGATAATCAATAAACTATTTATTTTGTACTTTTCCTTTATATATTTTTAAATTATTTATTTCCATTTGATGACTGGAGAAGTCCACTGGGCCTAGGGAGCCCATTTTCAGTGGAGGCCCAGGGAGAAAAGCTCCAAAAATACAGAAAACAGAATACAATACAATATACAGAGTACAATAAGAGTATAAAGTGCTATATAGTAAAATATAACAGTAATAAGTATTAATACACACATATTTACTATGATTGATCTAAGAGGATACCTGTAATAAGTTTGAAGTATTTTTATACAGACGACTGTAATAGTTAGCATTTTGAGTCTTTAAATCTGCACTTTTGAATAGGAATTAGAGTAGTGGGACAACATATTTACATATTCAAAAGTAATAGAGTTATTGTTCATATATGATGTGAAGTTAGCATAGATTAGTTGGAATCAAGTTGGTCAGTAAGGGTTAGCAGAGATAAGCTAGGTTGTAAGAATGCAATTGCATTTCCAGGTAGAGGAGAGATAGGAATGAAGTTGAGTTTTAAAGTTTTCCACATTATGCATTATATGTGTATCTTCTAAGTTTTTCTGTCTCTGCTGAGGTTTTTAGTTTATTATTTGCAATAGTGCAAGATAGATCCTGATCCATTATAATAGTATGCATTGCTTTTATCACGTCTATCTTTCTGAGCATTTTTGTTGGTTTGTTTCCTCTTCTATATTCTTTTAACAGTGACAGTTCTTGTCGTAATTGCTTTATAGTTTTCTCTATTCATTACTTCCATGATGGTATTTGATTTCTCCCCTTCCTTTACCTTACCACCCTGTGTTCTTGTGGTAGAATTTTATCTGTTATTCTCTTGTTTACTTCTGTTAAATCGCATGGATCTCTCTGGACAGTCCTAATTATTATATTCATTTGTTTTATCAAACTTCTGACTTTTTGGGTTTATTGACCTTCTGCAGTCTATTAGTTTTATTAATCTTAATATGTCTATCTATCTCTATTAAATCAGGCAACTCTTCTTTTAGCTGATTTTCTTCTAAACTGAGGGCACATTTTTTGTTCTCCATTTCCTGCAAGCATTCTATAGAGAGTTTTATAGCATCTTCCTGTGACACATTCTCTTCAATTTCATCCTGTGCCATCCATTGCTCTGTCATATTGGAACTCACTGGCCTATCACTCCTCAACACTGACTGCGTCAGAGTTGCCACAGTTTGTTCCTTCCCTTGCTGTCCAGCTTCAAGTGAACGTTTATACGGGTTTCCTGTGGAAGGTTCCAAAATATCTTCATATGGCAACTGTCCGGTTGCTTCCTGTTCCACTGGTTTCCCCTTAATTTGGATATTGATTGCTCTATCCTGTTGTGGTGCTTTCTGAATTAGATTTTCTACACTGAATCCTTCACTTTGGAGGTACTCTATAACCTCAGTTTCTATTTCTTTAACTTCTCCATTACTAATCTCCTTTTCTACTTTTCCTCTTTGTCTTCTTATTTTTTGTATTGTAAAGTTTTCCATGTCCAGATTTATTTGCCTGTATTTCTCTTCAAATATCTTTGGTGCTGTTCTTTTTGTATTGATTAGTTTTACTTTCTCCTTTGCATAGATATTACACCATATTAAATCTCTTTTTCTTTCCCATGTCTATATTTCATCTTCAGATGCCTTCTGCTCTTCCTGTTTCTCCTTACTTTGGGGACTCACTCCATCATGCTGTGATGTAACCTGTGTAAGACCTCCTACACCAGATCCTTCACTTCACAGGCACTCCATAACGTCAGCTTATATTTTTTTACTTCTGCTTTACTGATCTTTTCTCCATTCCATCTTTGTGATACTTTTTTTATTGTGAAATTTCCCATATCTGGATACCTTAGCTTATCTTTGGGGCTGCCTTTTTTTGTATTGACTAATTTGGCTTTCTCCTTTGCATAAATATTGCACCATATCAAATCTCTCTTCCTTTCCCATGTCCATATTTCTTTTTTATACTTTTCATAAATCTCTAGGTTTTGTTGTTTATATTTTCGCGTTTCCTCAGATGCTTTTTTTTTCATAACAGATCAAAGTTTCTTGGTCTATATAATGTTATTCACAAATCTGTTGTATTAATGGACACCAGTTTTCATTTGAGGCTTCTGGCAGTTTTTATTGAGGAAGTATCTTTCTTTCCTCTAATTTCTCTCTTAATCTGTTTGTATATCTTGTGTCTGGAAATTCTGGGCTTTTTGCATAGTAGTAACAATACATAATTTCTTTCTTATCCTCAATAGTCCACTCATTCATCTTTATGGCTCTTCTTTGGCCTATCAGTTTTTGTGATTTTTTTGTGGACTGCTACATCCTTCTACAATGGGGGGGGGGGGGCATCCTCCCCCTGGGCCTGGCCCCATTGTAGGAATGTTTCCGTATTTTGAGGATTCTACACTGTCATTTTTTCCAGTCCAGGCACTAGCTCGTCTACCAGAACTGGGCATATTTTTATCCTGGGTCTTGTGCACCCAGCTGTCTTTTTTAATTTTTGACCTGCTTCTGTCCATGATATATGCTATATAAATACAGTCTATATATCAGCGTTGTCTTGGTGCGATTTTGTAAAAAAACAAGGTCCACCTCATGAAGGTCCTCACCAAGACTTGAGGGTGAATTCACTTTCAGCACTACTACTCTCCTTTGTTTGCTGACTTATCATCGCTCCATTCAGACCCCTCATCTCTCCATTCAGACCCCTCTTTTTAGGATGAGTTGCCTGAGTTCTTTTGTGAACATGGGGGTGGGATTGCTTTTGGTTCTTTTTTATTTCTAATAGTAGAGGCGGGCTGTCTATACCTGGCATACAAGGCATCCTCTGATCCAGCAGTGATGGACCTTTTGCACATCCACAAAATGAACGACTTGAGAACTACTAGAGCCAAGGATTTAAATGTTGCTTTTGACATAAATAAGACATGTTCCTGAGACAAATATGCATCTCAGAGAAGCAGAATCCACCCCAACCTCATTTAAACATAACCTTGGCGAATGGATGGGAAATTGGAAATTCTCCCTTTTTATGGCCTTCATGTCTCTGGTATTGGCAGACATTAATGCCCATACTAACATACCTCCCACATAACCTCTAGAAACTTTCTAACATACTTCCTGCTAATAAATGCCCATGATATATAGTGACATAACTGGGTTTGGTTGCACAGCTAGGCTTATAACGGTACTGGGTGGTTATTTGTCTAGTATATACCTATGAACCTGATGCATGATTTTAAAACTGAAGGGTCAGTGCCAACTAAAATAACTTAGGGTTGATATCCTTTTATTGGTACAGTCATTGAAATGTATTATTACATGCACAGACTCCCTGCCCAACAGGTATCATTTAAGGCTTGTGAGGGCCTACTTAACTGCTAAGCAGTCTTTGTTAAGAAGCCAAGTAATACTTCTCAGCACTGTCCTCAGATTTCTGCTAATATAGAAGATGGGATGTTCCTCACAACTTAAAACACATAATAAGTCTGTGCCTATGCCCACCTCAGAGGCACCTGTGTGTACAAGAAAATGTTTCAAGAAATAAGAGACTGAGTATGGGCTCTGAGCACAGAAATGATTTAGTTGCCTAAAGGCTTATTCCATTTCAGTTGTCCATTTCACCATGGGGTGAAACTGAAGTGGCAAAACTGGGAGAAAATTATCATTATAGCTGACTGTGTCCCCCCCCCCCCCAAAAGCTTTAACTTACTTTTCTGTGACTGGTGTGCCCCAGGTTACCACTGCTTCAGCTTTTTCATCCCTGTTTTCCAAATCTCTTGGCCTATTACATAGCCCAGACAGTAGGCTTCTGCCATACTTAACATGCACTTAGCTGGGCTAGCTATCAAGCTGGCTTGATTCTGAGAATTTAAAATGTCTTGAACTTTGAGAAGATGGCCTTCCCGGTCTTTAGAGAATATTAAAGTTTCTTCCGTGGTTACCACTGCATGTCTGGTGTGGGGTCTGTGGATTTTATCTACCAGTCTCTGGAATGTTGCAGATACTCAGTGGAGATGAAGCACGGTATAATGGAAGAGCTCATCTGATTTGGAAATTGCTGTTTTTTCCCCAAGTGTCTGGGAGTATTGCAGTTTGCCAACAGCCTTCAGTTAAGTCTAAAGTGGACACAATTCTAACTTTGCCCAATTTCTCGGTGTGCCCACTGATGGTATGGGATATGAGTCACATTTAGATATGCTGTTTAGCTTCTTGAAGTAATCGAGGCTGTAGGCAGTGAACCTGCATTGCATATATTTTGACCTGGCCAAGCCCTTCAACATCATTCCCCCTTCACACAGAAACAAAATGCTTTAAAATTGACCCATATGTGGAAAGATGGCTAACAAATTGGCTGTTAGGACCCGCACAGTGTGAGTCGCAGGTGCCTCATCAGAATGCATGAATTTGACCAGCAGTATCCCCCAGGGAACTGTACTTGGATCCCTCTTTGACCATTAATTCTCGGATCTCTAGAAAGTGCTATGACTTGTGGTTGACAAAGTTTGCAGATTATTGTAAACTGGGGATTAATGTTAACTCACTCTCTGATATCCAAATCCTTAAGAATGAACTCTCCCTCATAATAATTTATTGTATTAAAAGTGGGCTCAAACTAAATGCTAAAAAGTGTAGCATCATTACTTTTCATAGATAAACCCTCCCCTCATTATACTGTAGAGACAGCACACCACTACAAAATGAAAATGTAGTCAGTAACTTGGGTTTAAAATGCCCTGTCTTGTGAGCATTATGTGACAATGGTTGTCAGAAAATCATTTTATTTAGCAATAATAATTCCTAAAGAAAGATCATCAGGGTCTAAAGAGGTAATCATTCCCTTACTAATCATCTTTGATCAGGTATTGAGTACAGTGCCCCTTTGGGATATATCTCACTAAACATACCTAACAATTACAAAGACCCCAAGGGTTCCTAGCCAAAAAGACCACATGGGTAAAGACCCCAAGCTTTCAAGAGAGGATGGAAACTCTAGCCCTTTGATTGTTTTATAGAATTTTATGGGAGACCTCCACCTCATTTTCTATGTCATTGGAGACCCAGTTGTCCTGGACCCCCTGTATCTCTGTAAGTGCATTGGCTTCCCCACTACTAGAATCATGTTCACCATCAGATAAATAAAACATGGTGGAGGGACAGATTTATAACCCACTGCCTCTGTAACCTCTGCAATGAATTTCCCTTCATGTTAAATAGTGTGACTCAGTATCTGTCTTTAAACATAACCTAATGGCTGGATAGATTTGCATAAGTGTTCTCTGGGATTGACTGGTATGACCCTCGTGGAGAAAGGAAGTACAGCCTGAGGGAGGACTCAAGCAAGGCATAAATACTACTCAAAAGCTTGGAATATATATGAATCTATACGCTGCTGCAAAACCTTACAGATTCACCAGGCTTGGGGATTAGTACACTGGGACTGTTCCACTCACGCCAGGATTCTTCTATTGTCACAGGTTTAAACATTTTCCATGCCTCATTCCAAATGGATTGACAATGGAACTCGAGTAGTCAAGTTGTTTCTTTCCAAGTACAGTTTCTGTTTTGTGCTGAATTAAACTGTTTTTGCAAGGAAATCTTTGAAAACATGACTTTATTCCTGAGTACAAATTATTTCACTTATTGTTTCTGTGACCGAGATAGTGTCTCTGCTGTTGTGACTTCATGGCATGCTGTGGTAAAATAAACTACCCCAGTAAAGCATACTGTCTACAGAAATGTCGGTGTCTTGTCATGGTTTCAGAACATTCTTGTAGTACAACTGCTCTGTTGCCTTCCTGTTTCTCAGTTGTCTCATTATAATTATAATTGACTTTACTTTCTCTGGCACTTACAAGGAAGGTGTTTTCAGCAGTGGGTACTAACACAAACACATTATCTCCTTATTTGAATGCCCTTAGATGTACATTTCAGTTATATGACCTCTGTTGTGCCCTCTTCATGTGTTCTTTTACTAAGCAGTTTGCAGTTGTTAACCTGTGTTGCAGATGCATAAACTGCCCTGTCATACTTTTAAAGGAGGTGATCTCCTTCTCCCATGTTTTTTGCTACATGCAGTAAGACTCTGGGACATCTGCCAAACAGTATTTTAAATGGTGAGATTCCAGTTGAGGCCTAGGTAGGTACTTCTCTTTTAGCACCGAGATGATACAACAACAGTAGGCCACAGTTTCTTCACCATCTAACTCTGTAGTGTTTCACAACATAGATTTTTAATGTTTTCTTAAAGCATTCAGTTAGCCCATCTGCTTCAGGTTGGTAAAAAGATGTCCAAAGCTGTTTCACTTAAGTTCATTCATCAGTCTGTACACGGATGGGGTGACTTGATCAGAAAGAATTTCCTGGGGAATTTTAACCCTAGAAAACGGTATTGGTGATTCTTTCGCTATGGACTTTGCATTGACTCTTCATAGTAGTACCGTTTCCGGAAATTTCATTGCATAAACAATAATAACCAGGATATAGTCATGAATATTTTTCAGTTTTACAATTGGACTCAACATTTTCATTGCTATACATTGCAGACAGAGCTCTGCAATGAGCGAAGGTATCAGAAACTTTTTAAAATTTGCATTGGGTGCCATCCTTTTGCACACATGGCAGGCTGAACAAAAGTTCCCTATGTCCTTCACATTACCAGGACAAAATAAATCTAGCCAGAATTCTAGCCTTTGTTTTGTTCATTCCTAAATCACCCAGAATGCGGATATGTTCTAATGTCATTACAAGTATTCAAAACATTTTGGAACTAATAAGAGACTCAGTTTCTGTTCCCTCTCTTTTATTTACCCTATATGGAAGGTCATTTCTTAGCTCAACATAGGGTTGATAGAGAGCCTGTTTTGTTCTTTTGGCTTTATAGCTACTCCCTCTATTTTCTCTAGCTCTGCTTAAGGTTTCATCTTCCCAGCTTTTTTTTTAAATCGACAAGGTTTATGTTAAGGTAAGCAAAGTCAGTATTTTCCTCAGTATTCTGATGTGAAGTGAAGGCCTTAGCTATTCTCCTTCAGATGCAGGTACAGTCACTGCCCCTTCAGTTAATTCATCCCCTAAAAAGGCAACTCATGAAAATAATTTTCTTCCAGCAGGCATTCCAACTGTTTTCATTCTGCATGAGACCCCCCTGTCCCTTCTTCAGTTTCTATTCAGACTTCCATTAGTTTGTTCTTAACTAGTGCATCTTCTCTGTCAGTCTCTATGCTGACTTATTTTATCATTATTTTTAACTGTCGGAGTCCTTTTTAAAATGTGCACTTCCTGTATGTTTCCATATTGATGTAATTCATTATTTCAACAAAAATCTTTTGACAAGATGCATTGCTTGATTTATCTAACCCTTCCAACCAGGGTGTCTTCTCTTTATGAGGGCTGTGCACTTCTGGCAATATATCTAGCTGAGTCGTCCCCAATAACTTTCATTGTTTTTTAAACTGGGGTAAATCTTGGAAATGATTACATCATGGCAATAATTAGGCACCAGAATTACAGCATGTGACACACTATCTATATAGAGTCACAGTATTACATGTATAACAGAGTCCTGTTTTGTCCCTGTGTATACGTACCACATTTCCATCTGTTTTCATCCTACTAGCTGTTTTATGCTTGCAGACATATTATTTATTTATTACAGTTTGATAACTGGGATAGTCCACTGGGCCTGGAAGAACCCGTTTTTAGTGGAGGCCCGGGGAGAAAAGCTCCACAGGATATAGACAATTTTACAATAGATGTTACTCCCGCGGTGGTGCAGCGGTAGCGTTGTTGCCTCACAGCAAGAGGTTCTCCCATTCGATTCTCGGCTGGAGTGCGGGGTGTACCTTCTGTGTTGGGTCTGCATGTCCTCCCCGCGGTTGGGTGGGCATTCGAAAGACATGCGTAAATGGGCGTGCCTTTGTTGAAGGTTGAACGTCGAGCTGGCACCTTGGCATTTGTGAAAATCTACTGCCAATCGTTAACGGACCGGAGTTCCGCTGTGGCGACCTCTAACCGAGAAAAGCCGAAAGAAAACAACAACAACATACAAAAGTAAATAAAGTAGTAGAACAGTGAAAAATACAGAGATAATATACAATTTGGTAAAAAAAGACATAACATTTCTAATCATAGATAATGATTTACAAAAGTGAGATTCATGTAGTTTAAACATATTAAAAATACAGGAATATCAGATAAAAAAACGTAAGAAAAACATTTATGTACAGATAAAAAAAACAAGCCTTTTTTTGGGGGGGGGGTTAGAAATATGAGAAGAGGACAGATAGAAGAAGGTGAGGTGGGAGAGGTATAGGGTAGGAGAGGAAGTAGAGGCAAAGGGTAAGAGAGCAGAGAGATAAAAGGTGGAGGTATATAATGCATGGGAGATGGTGTTAGAGTTTATGTGGTAGGGGTACAGGAACATTCCCACTTTGAAAGGAGGTGAGATTGGAGAAGAGTTTTGAAGTTTGAGTGTCTCTGAGTATTTCCAAGGGTGGTAGGGAGAGAATTCCAGAGTTTAGCTAGGGAGCAGGATAATAGTAGGTGGCCAGGGGGTCGACAAGCCTTGTATATGTTTAGAAGATTGTGGTTTTCTGATCTTAGAGAGTGATTGGGAATGTAGGGGGTTAAAGAGTTGGACAGAGAAGGACAACTATAAGGTCTGAATATGAGCTTGTGAGCAATAGTAAGTCTAAGGAGTCTGAGGTAGTTAGGAAGTTCGAGCCATTTCAGGGAGTGGAGAGAGAGCGACAGTGATGCAATGAGTTTCTGGAGTTGGTCGCAAATTTGGAGATTTTATTGTAACAGGCTTCCCAGTTGGCCTGTAAGCCTAGTTGAAGATTAGTGAATGGGGGGACACCGTGCATGAGAGAGGGAAGAAGGTAAGTAGAGGTAAGGGTGTGTCTGGGGGAGGGGGTAAGGTAATGATTGTGTCTACACAGGAGACCTTGTTTTTGGTGAGTTTTTTGATATCAGTTTGGATATGGATGTCAAATTTTAGATTTTCATCAATTATGACACCAAGCAGTTTGGTATATGATACTATTTCTATGGGGCTCTTATTCTGAGCAGTCACAGTAAAAGAGTTTTTGTCTACATTGGTGTTTTTGGATTGGGAGAAGATCATTAACTTTGTGTTATTGGCATTTAAGGCGAGGTGATTTCTATGCATCCATGATTTGGTATTAGAGAAGGATAACTGAGTTTTGAGAAGTAGCTTGGAGGGGGTGTCTGCTGTACAAGTAATGGTCGAATCATCAGCATATTGAATTAGTGTGGCATCAGAGAGAGACTGGTGAAAGTTATTAATGAAGATGTTAAAGAGGAGGGGGCTAGGATGAAATCCTGGGGAACTCCGGTAGGGGTGTGTAGAAAGGAAGAGAGTGACAACTCATATTCTGCTTTAACCAGTATAACCATCCTTCCTGAATCCAGCATCTCTACTAATTCTGTCTCTTCTACTACAGTATCATTTCATAAGTCTAGTCAATAGCACAATGTGAAAATGCTGAATCTATATTTCTAGTAGTTAATAGTTTAGCAGTATCAAATTTTACGGGTACATTTACAGGTCCCCTTTTGACAGGCATTAAAACAAACTACTTCAAATGATGAAAATTTTTTCTTGGTTACAGACATATGTATTCCTAGATGAAGACATATTATTAGCCCATTTTGCATGCAAGTCTGACCTAGAATCTGCAAGTTCACTTACAGATACTCAATAGATACTCTGGTGCAAAAGCACGCTGTTTGGAAGACTCTGAGTCACTCTAAGCTGCCCACTTTCCCAAATTAGTGGTGTGTGCTTTCAAACTTATTTACAGCCAAAATTTCACAATTTCAAAAATTTCACTTACATTGTTTCTGACATTTTAGCCACTGTTTCAAAATGTGTTTTAAATCATCCATTTGAGACCTTACTAGTCTGCCCATATAAAATAGCTTTTGCTTCAGGTGAAGTCCCATTCCTTCCTAAAATCCTGTTTCAGTTTCTGACAGTCATGTGCTTCAGAGTCTTTCAAATTTCATAGCTTCTGTCTTGCTTAGTTTGTGGTTTAGGAAGCACACTAGATGCTCCTCCCCATCAAAATTTTGCAATAGCACTGCTCCTAAGCCTATATCTGATTTATCAGTATAGACTACAAATGGTTAGCGAAAATAAGGCGATGCTAAAACAGGCTCAGACATAATCTTTCTGTTAAATACTTGAAATCAGCTTCCACTGTCCACTTTACTTTGAGGTGTATCTTCCCATTTGTTAGGTCTATTAGGGGACATGCTAGTTTTGCAAAATGTGGTATAAACTTTCAACAACACGTGGATAATCCAAAGTACACTGCCTTATGTTTATTAGTGCTTGATATCGGCTAGTCTTTCACTACTTGTACCTCTTCTTTTGGAAGCTTAACTGTCATCCTATTACATATTCTAAGTAGTTAACCTCTTTCATGTTTACCTTGCTTTTGGAGGCATTAACAGATAAACCATTTTTAAATGTGATATACCGTGACTGCATGGGTAGCCTTAGATGGTTTGGATCCCTAGGCAGAGAGTCCATGGCATTTGCCACCCCCATGGTTTACTGCCCCTTAGCAGACACCCCAGTGCTCCCATTTCCTCCTTTCCCATGGCAGTTGCCACCCCCATGGTTTACTGCCCCTTAGCAGACACCCCAGTGCTCCCATTTCCTCCTTTCCCATGGCAGTTGCCACCCCCATAGTTTACTGCCCCTTAGCAGACACCCCAGTGCTCCCATTTCCTCCTTTCCCATGGCAGTTGCCACCCCCATGGTTTACTGCCCCTTAGCAGACACCCCAGTGCTCCCATTTCCTCCTTTCCCATGGCAGTTGCCACCCCCATGGTTTACTGCCCCTTAGCAGACACCCCAGTGCTCCAATTTTCCTCCTTTCCCATGGCAGTTGCCACCCCCATGGTTTACTGCCCCTTAGCAGACACCCCAGTGCTCCCATTTCCTCCTTTCCCATGGCAGTTGCCACCCCCATGGTTTACTGCCCCTTAGCAGACACCCCAGTGCTCCCATTTCCTCCTTTCCCATGGCAGTTGCCACCCCCATGGTTTACTGCCCCTTAGCAGACACCCCAGTGCTCCCATTTTCCTCCTTTCCCATGGCAGTTGCCACCCCCATGGTTTACTGCCCCTTAGCAGACACACCAGTGCTCTCATTTTCCTCCTTTCCCATGGCAGTTGCCACCCCCATGGTTTACTGCCCCTTAGCAGACACCCCAGTGCTCCCATTTTCTCCTTTTCCATGGCAATTGCCACCCCCATGGTTTACTGCCCCTTAGCAGACACAGCAGTGCTCCCATTTTCCTCCTTTCCCATGGCAGTTGCCACCCCATGGGTTACTGCCCCTTTGCAGACACCCCAGTGCTCCCATTTTCCTCCTTTCCCATGGCAGTTGCCACCCCCATGGTTTACTGCCCCTTAGCAGACACTCCAGTGCTCCCATTTCATCCTTTCCCATGGCAGTTGCCACCCCCTGGTTTACTGCCCCTTAGCAGACACCCCAGTGCTCCCATTTTCCTCCTTTCCCATGGCAGTTGCCACCCCCATGGTTTACTGCCCCTTAGCAGACATCCCAGTGCTCCCATTTTCCTCCTTTCCCATGGCAGTTGCCACCCCATGGTTTACTGCCCCTTAGCAGACACCCCAGTGCTCCTATTTTCCTCCTTTCCCATGGCAGTTGCCACCCCCATGGTTTACTTCCCCTTAGTAGACACACCAGTGCTCCCATTTCCTCCTTTCCCATGGCGGTTGCCACCCCCATGGTTTACTGCCCCTTAGCAGACACCCCAGTGCTCCCATTTTCCTCCTTTCCCATGGCAGTTGCCACCCCCATGGTTTACTGCCCCTTAGCAGACACCCCAGTGCTCCCATATTCCTCCGTTCCTCGCCTCCTCATACTATCCAGAGTAATTTTGTTTTGTTTCTCACACTCTGTCTTACTGGTTCGATTTTTCTTACATCCTTGTAATGCATCCTAACTGACCAGGACTGTAGTATAACAACTATGAAGGGAAGAATTATGCTGGGGATCTGGGAGACACTAAGCCCCCAAAAGCTATTGGGTTCTAACTGCTCTGAGGTGAGTTTTTGAACTTTTTCAATGATGACCTGAACAAAAAAGTTATAAGCAAGGAAAAAACTGTTGCTTGTTTTCTTTCAAGAAAGAAGTAGTGTGTCATAGGCTTAATATTAAAGGCTGATGACACAGTATTCATGTATCCATAAACTGAGAATAAAATGCTTGTGAGGACACATACATCGTATTTAGGATGACTGCTTTCCTCCCCTTTCCCTCCTCCCAAAAATATAGTGATTTTCAGAGTACCCTTGTGTTAAATTGTGATGAAAGGGAAAGGACAAATGAACATAATCATATAATTTAAGTTGCTGCACTCATACAGCTACACAGCATGCCTCCTCAGCCCTACACCAAATGACAGTGTTTATGTACTCTGAAGTCAAACTTGGATGAAAGTGAAAAAACAGCACACAACATATTTCAAACTATTGTTGTCAACTGTACATACGCAGAATGCTTCCTTTCTTCTACCCCCAGAAGCTATCTTCATGTATACACATCTGATTTCAATTATGAAAAAATAATGCTTGCATTAATTCTTCCAAGTTATTCTTCGTGCACAGTGCACTGGGCCTACACAAGCTATAGTGACATTCTGTGCACACATGTGAGGTGTAATTGTAAGGAAGGCTAAAGAAATAATTAGTACACTGTCTCCACCCATCTCAAAAGCTGGGGTTACCTTCTGCACAGACCTCTGAGGTTTGACTGAGAGAAAAATTAAAGAAATAATAACCACAGCATTCCCAGCTCCAACATGAAACTGTAGCAAGCTGTGCCCGTTTCTGCATGGTCAATTTTACAGCAGCTAGGGCCCAGAGCTGGGGATTCTAATAAGCCATTTATATAATCAGGAATGATGGCCTCCTAAAGCACCTAAAGCTGTGAGGTTCTATATGTTCTGGGATGCAATTTATGACTTATTTTTTACTACCTAGGACATTTATGTATGTACGCACCAATATTATTTTTGCACAGACACACACATGTATACACACACACACACACACACACACACACACACACACACACACACACACACACACACACACATTAGCTGCCCCTGACAAGCCAGATCTGTAATGAGATAGATACCCCCTATCCACACACCCACCCATCCACATTCACAGCATGCTTTCTGCAGGCTAACTGGAAGAACATCAGTTCACTTATGCTATGTCTTTGGGGTGCTGGTTAAAATAAGGGTAGCTGAATAAAACCTACATAGGGAAGTTCAGAGATGCAGACTTCACTGACATGGAACAGTAACCAAGAACTCAGACAGGGAGACAAGAGCTGTGAGATGGCAGCATTACTCCCTTTGCCAATGATGTGTGCCCTTCTACACATCTTGCCCACCACCAAAAATAGCCACTTATTGTATGTAATACTGATATTTGCCAGGGATGGAAACTGGAAGGAATTATGATCAACTTGTTGCTCTTGTATACCGTTCAACACTGCCTCCCCACACACACACAAACACACTCACTCATAAACCACAAAAAAGATTGTTTTTATACTGCATTTGAATGCAGTTAGGAAATCCAAGTGAAACATTGAGCATTGTAGGAAAAATACTTCAGAAATGTGTTAGCTGTCAGAACAGTTCAAAATACCTTTCAAGTACTCCTCATAACTGTATTTTGTGACAGATACCCTCACTTCCTGACTGTCAGGAACATTTCCTGACAGGTGGGAAGCTTAGTTATACACTCCTTATTGTATACCTTGGGCTGCTTTCCCTATCCATATTTTCTCATATTGTGGGATCACCTCTTTCATCCTACCGTGGCTGTTTCCATATATTGTACGGGTGCTATCAGTATCATATTAACTGGTGTAGTGTTCTGTAATACTTTAATGCAGAAGAAAAATCCCAGTACAAGGAAATGCTTATGTTCTGTGATGCTTTTCTCTTGCAGTTTCTAACAGTCCCCAAGGGTGCCTGTCATATATATCTCAAAAGTGATTGAATCGTGCTAAGGCTTGAGGTTCTTTTTAATGGGGATAGTTCACTGAGGTTTTTAGTTTCTTCAGCTTAAAGGACAGTCACAGTTGGTGCATTAGTCTGAACATAAATGGAGTTCACTGGTCAATGAGTATTTCCCTGGCAATTTGTATCAGAAAAAACAAACAAAGACTAACTCTCAAGCTGTAGATTTAGCACTGGGCTTACATAGGAGAACAGCCTCAGGGATTTTAATGGTACAGTACAAGATAACCAGAACATACTGAAACCCATTGTGGGAGTTTATTAGTGACCCAACAATCTCAGTACGCAGTAATGATACACTAATAGGAATTGGTATCAACTTTTTTTAAAAAAAACTAGGTCTGGAGCTATCTTCTAGCATTCATTACAGCCATCACAGAAGTTCCCAAACTATTACATTAATCCTGGACCATAAAATCTTGCTAATTTGTCATCTTTAGATTTGTCCATTCATAGATGTCTTCTTAGTCCTAGAACATGGTCATGTGCTGTCTTATCACTAGGTTTGAGAAAGGTTTGGGCACTAACAGTTGCCATAGTACTCTGTCTTTGTCCTTACTGTGTATAAGAAATCACTTTGTAACTAAAGAATTGGGAACATTTTCTTCAGCTTCTTCCTCTATAACTCTAGTTGTGTTTTCCTTTCTTAAGGTTTGAACCACTTACCTGAAGGTGAGACAGCTCTGTAGTTTCCTCAGACTCAGCCTGTCATGATGTAAAAGGTACTGCTTCCTCTCCAGGAGTGCAGGCACTGGTGTCTCAGTGCATAAATCTACTCCCATCCAACCAATGCAGGCACTGGTGTCTCAGTGCATAAATCTACTCCCATACAACCAACGTAGGCACTGGTGTCTCAGTGTATAAATCTACTCCCATCCAACCAACGCAGGCACTGGTGTCTCAGTGCATAAATCTACTCCCATACAACCAATGTAGGCACTGGTGTCTCAGTGTATAAATCTACTCCCATCCAACCAATGCAGGCACTGGTGTCTCAGTGTATAAATCTACTCCCATCCAACCAACGCAGGCACTGGTGTCTCAGTATATAAATCTACTCCCATCCAACCAACGCAGGCACTGGTGTCTCAGTGTATAAATCTACTCCCATCCAACCAACGCAGGCACTGGTATCTTGGTGTATAAATCTATTGTCAAGAATAAAAACTCATACCAATCCTCTTTACAGTCATTTGCTGTCTCTACCTTATTTGTTTTTTCTAGTTCCTCTCCTTAATGAAACTAATGCATAAAACTCATCTTAATAGTAATATGAGGTGATGGTGTTTCTCAACATGAAGTAACTGCTCCTTTTTCTTTCCTTCTTTATGTGAGCCACCATCTGACTCAGAGTTAAACTCTGCTCTCATCCAATGTCTCAGTGTATAAATCTACTTCCCTGGGCTGCTATCTTGGTGTATAAATTTACTGTCAAGAATCCAATCCTCTTTACAGTCATTTGATTTATCTGTTTTTTTTTCTTTACTTGCAGATACCTGCTGCTTAGCACTTTCCCTTATTTGAGGTTTATGATTTACACTAACAGAAATGGGTTTATAACTCAGCGAGTATTGTTTCTTCCTCTTTAACTTCCATAATGAAGTCTTTTTGTTACATTTCTCCTCAAATCCTAGCCTGCTGCTTAGAACTCTTCATTTTAGGAGATTTCTGTTTTAGCTTGACAGAAAGTTTAGACTAGAGAGTACGTCCTTTCAGTGACTTATTCCTTCTTTTCACTCCTGACAGTGCTTTCTATTATCTGCTCTCTGCTTTGCATGAGTTTCAGGCTGCAGTGACATTTATACTCTGTTTAACACCTTCAGCTTGCAATATTTTATTGTATAACTCACTTCTTTATACAGGTTCTACTCTTGTAGTCTGATCTACCTTTTGTGTATGCTATTTCTTTAATAGTGTAAATTTTCCTCTCGGTATCTATAGTAAAAGATGTATGCTTCACAGTTTTCCAACACTATTCCTTGTTCTTCACTGGACTCATGCAGTTACATGAACGTGTCTTGTGGTTGATCCTTTTCTTATTTCCTGGTGCATCTCAGGTAGACCAAGGTGTATCTGTAGACTTATTCATTGGCTGATTCCCACTCACACTCAGATAGGGGTGCCTGTAAAAAAGACACCCCTCTTTCCATTGCTTGCATAAGTCTTACAGAAAGTCTCTATTATCACATCATATTTTAACTTGAGAACTATAGTAGCAGGATGAATAACTTTTTGAAGCACATTTCCATTTCTGCTTCAGTAATAGGATACTGTTTATCTCTATGCATGCATCCTACTTGCACTGTTTTTTGAAAGTGCTTTCTTTTTACACTCAAACTACACTTTAATAAGCATTACCATACCATGAGTCCGATAATGCCCGCAATTCCCAGCAGTCAGTTAATGCATCGTATACAAATAACTGCAGTAGCACAATAAAACACAGAGGACTAAACTGTTCTAGCAGGGAGTTAGTTGTTTTCAGAGTCATAACAGTGTTGCTGTCAATAGTATAAACTCTAGCTCTGCTACCATTTTTTCCACACTTAATCCAGAATATATCTACATGTTTAACTTTCTGTTTATAAACATTTATTTATTTATTGACATTTGTTAACCGGGTTTGTCCAACTGGGTTTGTGGCCTATTTTCAGTGGAGACCCGAGGAGAAAAGCTCCAGTAGTACATTTTTAAACAAGTACAATTTTAAACAATATAGATATAATAGCAGTTATAGCAAAAAGATTCACATATGTTGGGTTACATGCGTAAAGTTAAAGTTGCATTAAAAAGAAGCTAAGTAACATAATTTTACATTGATATAGTTCAATAGGTCTACAATAGAACTTTTTTGTTTGTATAAAATTATGCAAATGCATAGTAGACACATTTGAGAGAGAGGTGTAATGAGGTATTAAGTATGGTCCTTTTGAGGGTACATAAAGGGAAGGAAGACTAGGTGGGGGTCATGGCAAGGGCAGGTCCTGGAATTGAGAAAATAAGCTTTTAGTTCATTTTTAAAGTGTGAGGTGTGGGAGATTGAACGTAAGTCAAGGGGAAGTTTGTTCCAAGCATGGGCAATGGAGTGTTTGTAGAGTAGTTTGCCTACTGACCTTTTTGGGTGGTAGATATCAAGTAATTGTTGGTTAGAAATACAGAGGGTCCAGGATGGGATGTAGATGGAGACTAAGGAAGATAGAGATGGACAGAAGGAGGGTTTATAAAGAATAGAGTGTAGCATATGAAATTGATAAGATAGCAGAAATTGGGGAAGTTCAAACCATTGAAGAGAGTTTAAGGAAATGCTGTGGTGTGAGTTGTATGGGGAGTTAGTAATGAATCTGGCTATTTTATGGTAAGTCTGTTGTAGTTTGTTTAGAGTGGAGACCTGGATATTGGTAAGAACTGGGGTGGCGTATAAGAGGGAGGGGAGGAGGAGTGCCTGGCCCAGGGTAAATCTGGATTCAGGGGTTAGGAATTTTTTGTTCCGATATAGCAGACCTAGTTTCTGTTTTTTTTTTTTTATACATTAGAGTATGTGTAGGTTGAACTTTAGTTCATCATCGATAATGACCCCAAGGAGTTTTGTGTGGGTGTCAGGTTGGATAGTTGTATTGTTAGAAGATTTAATAAAAAAGGAGGTTTTGTGATGAGAAAGAGAATGGGGAAGGAAAAGTAGGAGTTTGGACTTTTTGGGATTTAGGATCAATAGGTTGTGAGAGAGCCATTATTCAGTGGATAGTAGGGCTTGTTGAGTCAGGGAGTGTAGTTCAGGAATGTTATTCGAGATGGATATAAGTGTGGAGTCGTCGGCATACTGAATAAGGGAGGATTTTTTGCATGAGGTGTAAAGATCATTGGTGAAGATGTTAAACAAAAGGGGTTGGGGAACACCAGTGGAGATGGGAAGAAAAGGTGAGGAGGATGAGAGCCATTTGACAGATTGTTCCCTGCCAGATAGGTAACTATTAAACCAGGCAAGTGCGGAGGGGGATAGGTGATGATTTGCGAGTTTGGATAGTAGTAGGGGATGAAATACAGTATTGAAGGCTTTGGAGAGATCTAGGAAGAGACAGGAAATGAGTTTATTGCTGTCTAGGGCCTCTGCAATGATGTGAGTGAAGGAGAGGAGGGCAGTGGTGGTGCTGTGGTGAGGACAAAATCCATGTTGGGCAGGGGTAAATAAGTGATGCGTGAGGAGGTGATTGAGAAGCTGCGAGTGAATACATTTTTCTAATATCTTGGAGAGGGGGGATATAATGGCAATGGGTCAGTAGTTTGAGGGAGTCAGTGGAGTTTCCACCTTTATGAAGAGGGATAGTAAAGAAAGATTTCCAAAGGGTGAGGACAGTTAATTCCAGAATTGATCGATTAATTAGTATTGATATAGGATAGGCAATTGAGTCAGCAGCAAGTTTGAGCAATGTAGGAGATAGATTGTCAGTGGAAGGAGACAAAGGTTTTAACTTGAGTAGTAGAGATTTGATGTAAGTAATGGGAACTGGCTCAAAAGAAAACAAAGTTGTGTTAGTGGGACTTGGAGGGGTGGGTGTCGAAGTAAAGTTTCGCTTAGAGGTTACTAGATTTTGGATGAAAGAGATAAAGTGTCTGCTCAGGAGGGTAGCTGTTTTCTGAGAGGAAGACTTAGGGTATGGGGAGAGATTAGTGGGCTTTCCAGGATAGAGGATGTTGTTGAGAGCTGACCAATAATTTCAAGGATTGGATTTGTTGTTAAGCTGAGCAGAACTATAATATAACTTTTTTATCATATTTAACATATTTTAACTTGTTTACTACAGTTTTAACATGCTCAGTTTTAAACATAGTTTCTTTGTGTAATGCAACAAAATTTCTAGCATCATATGGATCACACTGAAATAACCATGTTCTAATTGCAGCAGGCAATTATCATTTTATTTTTAATATATTAATTCTTAGGATCTATGCATATTTTATGAATATATTTTAAATCACATAACTGTAATCTTACATTTTTGTTAGGAGTAAATGTCCAGCTCTGAACCTTTTGAGCTTGTTTCTCCACATTAACAGCTCAGGTTAACAGTGCTCTTCTGGCTTTGTCATAGTCCTGATATTCAGCTCGTACCATGTCCAAAAAACACAGCTCTCAACCTTTCAGGAATAAATCTCAACAGGGACACAGACAAATCCAGAAATAATCAGGGATACTTTTAAATACTAATTCTGTTAACTTGAGACATGAGCGAATAAGGGAGTGTGAATTAATATACATTTTCTGAAGTTAAAGGAGTCTAGAACTCTAATTATTGTCATTATTTATTAAGTTTAATTCACCACTTTTTCTCTAAAAGTCATCAAATTTAGTAGGGGTTAAGAGGGACAGAGCTAAAATTTGAGTGAAAAGCAGGGATGCCCCTGAATATTAGGGACAGTTGAGAGGTGTGTCCACAAACACTATCAGGGACTCTCCCATTGATTGAGCTGTTAGGATTCTCTCCCAGTCACTTCAGTCCTATCCCTCCTGATGGGAGTGCCACTCATACGTGCCTTGGTATGCTATGAGATCTTTGTTCTTGGTTAGTCGCATGAGCAAGGACATGTTTTTTTAGTTTTGCCATTGATTTGGCCTTTGCTATCAACCTTCATAGCACTAATTGTAGAAGCTGCTCTTGTACTACAGCAACATTCTGTCCACAATTTCTGGCCAAAACATATGCCAGACAATTCATAGCCAATACCATGTTGCAGCTACCACCTAGCTGGGGAAATATTCACTAAAACTTCAGGCAACAGCACATAACACAGAATTATTATGATGATAAAAGGTGCAACAGATGTTGCCCTCTGTACCACCAAAATGGAATTAATCAGAGTAACAGGGCACCAAGTCCAGAAACATCAGTGCAGTTTTATTTCCAGTGGCGAATAGAAGTTAAGGCTCAAGCTCAGTCATTCTTATTGTTAATGTGTACAGTGTCTCTTGCTGCCAGAGTCTTGCGCATTTCCTTCTGGATTCCTTGAGAAAAAAATTTCCAAGCTATCCAGTCTTCAAAATTTTTGTCTTCTTGGTTGTAACAAGTTTTGCATAGATTCTCCATGTTCAGAGAGCCAGCTTCTCGCTGTCAGAGCTAGAACCCTCAGTTTATGCAGTGCATAATTGAGTAACTGTTCTAACAACCATCTAGCAAATTCTTCTTTGTCTAATAATTAACATGTCTGTCTCTCTTTCAGAAACATTTTTATTTACCATATGCACTCTAATAAAATGTTTATAATAGACAAATTTAGCAATATTTACAATATTTACATTCATTTAAACCCTTTAATTGTTGAGAACCACTGTACTATGCTGCTATATATACTTTTCTCCAGTTCTGCAAAATGGTAATTATTCTGTATCTCACAGTTGTTTATGCCACAGACTGACACTGTTTTTACACCAAAGACAATTTTTTTCAAGTAACATCTGAGAGAATTTCAAATTAATGTTGTCCTGCTTTGTCATTATTACTGTCCATAAAAATACTTATTTCATTAACGAACCCATAACAAAAGTCTTTTACTTTGGCCATGTTTTGCAATAATATGCCAGGTTTTAGCAAGTTTTGTATTATTTATTGTTGATTTAAAAAGGAGAGCAATCTGAGCTGATAAAGGATAGAAAGGATAGAGTACATGATACTCAGAAAACAAGCAACAACATCAACAGGCTCTATAACAGGAGGAAGAAAAGTGTGACAAAAAATTAGGAGGTGCAGCACCCAGCAGGATAAAAGCACCCTCAAACTAAACAAGCAACCCAGAGGACAAAGAAAGTTTACCAAAGCCAAGTCTGAGGCAGGATAAAAGCACTCTCATCAAACTAAACAAGCAACCCAGAGGACAAAGAAAGTCTACCAAAGCCAAGTCTGAGGCAGGATAAAAGCACTCTCACCAAACTAAACAAACAACTCAGAGGAAAAAGAAAGTTTACCAAAGCCAAGTCTGAGGCAGGATAAAAGCACTCTCATCAAACTAAACAAGCAACCCAGAGGACAAAGAAAGTCTACCAAAGCCAAGTCTGAGGCAGGATAAAAGCACTCTCATCAAACTAAACAAACAACTCAAAGGAAAAAGAAAGTTTACCAAAGCCAAGTCTGAGGCAGGATAAAAGCACTCTCATCAAACTAAACAAGCAACCCAGAGGAAAAAGAAAGTTTACCAAAGCCAAGTCTGAGGCAGGATAAAAGCACTCTCATCAAGCTAAACAAACAACTCAGAGGAAAAAGAAAGTTTACCAAAGCCAAGTCTAAGGCAGGATAAAAGCACTCTCATCAAACTAAACAAACAACTCAGAGGAAAAAGAAAGTTTACCAAAGCCAAGTCTAAGGCAGGATAAAAGCACTCTCATCAAACTAAACAAACAACTCAGAGGAAAAAGAAAGTTTACCAAAGCCAAGCCTGAGGCAGGATAAAAGCACTCTCATCAAACTAAACAAAACAACTCAGAGGAAAAAGAAAGTTTACCAAAGCCAAGTCTGAGGCAGGATAAAATCACTCTCATCAAACTAAACAAACAACTCAGAGGAAAAATAAAGTTTACCAAAGCCATGTCTGAGGCAGGATAAAAGCACTCTCATCAAACTAAACAAGCAACCCGGAGGAAAGAGAAAGTTTACCAAAGCCAAGTCTGAGGTAAATTTGGCTTCCCAGGCCAAGAAAAAAACAAGGCATTCTTTAGTTATGTATGCAGCCTCAAAGGCAATACACAGTTGTTTGCAGAGCTTATTAATGGAGCCACCCATATGGAACTAGGAGATATAGCCAACCTACTGACAGACAAATTCAGCTCTACCTTTAGCAGTCTCTCTCTTCTAACTCTCTCCCCAACCTCCCCTCAGTGAGTGTCATCAAATATAACTCCCTCCCCTGCTGTCACTAGGGAACAGGTTCTAAATGCTTTCCCTAAGGCCAAGAAGACTGCATCAGTGGACCCAGACAATATCCCAGGATCCCTTCTAAATAACATGAAACATAACCTGTCAAGCCCTCTGAAATCGCTATATAACTCTAGCTTTCAAACAGGCTTCATGCTTAATGAATGCAGAACAGAAACAGCCATCCCTATGTACAAAGTAGGACCATCTACAGACCCTGGAAACTACAGACGTTTCACTTGTCTCATATGCAAAGCCATGGAAATAATTATCATGGTAATAATCAATAATGACATAGTAAGCTTCCAGAGACTGGACCCAACTCAATTTGTTTTCATCATTTTCATCAAGGGCAGGTCATGCCTACTCTGCCTGCTGGACTTCTATGAGAAGGTCAGCAAAGCAGTGGATGAGGGCATAATGGTTCATGCTGCCTACCTTGACTTGGCCAAGGCATTTGACAGAGCACCCCCACTTGGGCATTATTGACAAACTCAAGAGGTTAGGTGTAAATCCTTATGTCACTTGGTGAATAGCCACCTGGCTCACAGACAGGACCTAGGAAGTTTGAATTGGGAAGTCTACCTCTGCAGAGAAGCCAGTTACAAGCAGAGTTCCTCAGGGATTTGTCTTGGCAGTGTCCCTATTTGTTATTTCCTCCTCTGAGGTCAAGGCCAAAATCAAGGGCCTCTGGCTGACCAAATTAGCAGAGATTGCAAATTAGGAGAAGTCATAGAATCACCTACAGACAGGACTGACACAGACAAATAACTTGTGCCAGAGCCATTAACTAAAACTAAATGCCAAGAAATGCATAATAGTATCCTTTGGGAACTAACTATCATATTGACAGAACACCCCCAGAGTCGAACCAGTAGTCAGGGAGATGGAGACAGAAATCTAGCGTTTGACCTTCACATGCTTCCTCACTACAATCTCTACAGTTATTCTGTGTTGTACAGCTGAAGATACCCCAGGTTTATAAAACTAAACCCCTACTCATGGTCGACCGGGTCCCCCTGCCCTCTTTAAGAATGTGGCAAACAACAGAATCATTCTTAAGCATACTGGACTACCTTGAACACTATCCGATAACTGAAGAAACCTCAAGTTTATGTAGGTGACTAACCTCCCACCCTGAATTCTGATAAAATTATTAGTGCTTACAAATATTTAATTTTAATGTATTTTTCCTAACCAAACACTGTACTGGTGAGCTATCTGCCAGGGGTTACAGCTGCATACCTCAGCCATCCATATAAGGTCCCCCCAAAAATGATCTATACTGCTAAATCTGGAATCTAATTCCCCTCCTCCTGTCTCACTCTCTAAACAATAGTACTATATATTCCAGGTTTCCGCATATGTTTTCTGATTATCTGGGTGTATAAATTAACTGGCTAAATGTACTGGAAAGCTTATGTAGAAGTTTGAGTCACTGAATAAACCAACATGCCTAAATTATAAAGTTACTGATTGGTTTCCATTCTCTCTCACACCGTGACCAGGGACTACCCCGCTCTATTTGCCCTTGCTCCACTCTGGCTCACTCCACACCCCTACCCTACCACCAATTCCCACCCACCCCCACTACTTCTACATTTATAACTATTAACTACACCCTATCACCTATTATCCAATCATAATGTTTTTCCTATCAATGTATTCATTATATCAACCCTTAGACTGGTTTCTCTTTACCTCCAGCTTATAGCCAACTCCCATCTTAAACTCAGTACTCCACCTCTCTCATTGCTCCACCCATATATTTATGATCATGGTACTCCTACATGCAACACTACTTATCTTATTATAACTTAACATGCTACCTCCTACCTCACTCAAAAATCTCATATATCTGCTCACCAACAAATCCTGTCCCCACTTCACACATCACCTATTTTACTAGTATTGTCATATCACTACACCTCTATAATAGCTCCATCATGGAACTGTTTACTTTCAAATACAACCATACATATGTATCACTATACTCACACCATAAACTATCTATGCTATGACCTAAGATCTCAAACCTAATTCAACTATAAATGAACTCAGTTCAAACTAAGTGGGGACATACACCCCAACCCAGGCCCCCATACTCCACAACAAACTTTCCACTCACTGAGCAACACTCTTACTTATAACATCACCAATATCACACACAATACCTCTAACCTTCTAATATTAAACAGATCATCATCTTCTTTTGGTTGTTCCCATTAGGGGTCGCCACAGCGGATCACCTGTTTCCATTTCTTCCTGTCCTCTGCATCTTGCTGTGTCACACCAACCACCTGCATGCCCTCTCTTACCACATCCATAAACCTTATCTTAGGCCTTCCTCTTTTCCTGTTACCTGGTAGCTTCATCCTTAGCATCTTTTTCCCAATATACTCAGCATCCCTCCTCAGCACACGTCCAAACCAACGTAATCTTGCCTCTCTGGCTTTGTCTCCAAACCTTCCAACCTGAGCTGACCCTCTAATATACTTATTCCTAATCCTGTCCAGCCTCGTCACACCCAGTACAAATCTTAAAATCTTTAACTCTGCCACATCCAGCTCAAACTCCTGCCTTTTTGTCTATGCCACTGTCTCTAACCCATATGACATAGCTGGTCTCACTACCCTCTAATAGACCTTCCCTTTCACTCTTACAGGTACTCGTCTGTCACAAATCACTCCTGACACTCTTCTCCACCCACTCCATCCTGCCTGTACTCTCTTCTTCACCTCTCTTCCACTCTCACTGTTACTTTGAACTATTGACTATTGATCCCAAGTATTTAAACTCATCCACCTTCGCCACCTCTGCTCCTTGCATCCTCACCATTTCTCTATCCTCCTTCTCATTCACACACATATATTCTGTCGTAGTCCTGCTGACCTTCATTCCTCTTATCTCTAGAGCATATCTCCATCTCTCCAGGGTCTCCTCCACCTGTTCCCTACTCTCACTACAGATCACAATGTCATCTGCAAACATCATAGTCCACGGGGACTCCTGTCTGATCTCGTCTGTCAACCTGTCCATCACCATCGCAAATAAGAAAGGGCTCAGAGCTGATCCTTGATGTAACCCCACCTCCACCTTAAACGCATTCGTCACTCCCACCGCAGACCTCACCGCTGTCACACTACCCTCGTACATATCCTGTACCACTCTTACATACTTCTCTGACACTCCTGGCTTCCTCATACAATACCACAACTCCTCTCTAGGCACCCTGTCATATGCTTTCCCTAAGTCTACAAAAACACAATGCAACTCCTTCTGACATTCTCTGTACTTCTCCATCAACACTCTCAGAGCAAGCATTGCATCTGTAATGCTCTTTCCCGGCATGAAACCATACTGCTGATCACTAATCATCACATCCCTTCTTAACCTAGCTTCCACTACTCTTTCCCATAATTTCATGCTGTGACTGATCAATTTTATCCCTCTGTAGTTACTACAGCTCTGCACATCACCCTAATTCTTAAAAATCGGTACCAAAATACTTTTTATCCATTTCTCAGGCATCCTCTCACTTTCTAAGATTTCATTAAACAATCTGGTTAAAAACTCCACTGCCATTTCACCTAAACACCTCCATGCTTCCACAGGTATGTCATCTGGGCCAACAGCCTTTCCATTCTTCATTCTCTTCATAGCTATCCTTACTTCCTCCTTGCTAATCCATTGTGCTTCATGATTCAGTATCCCTACATCATCCAACCTTCTCTCCCTCTCATTTATCAAGCCCTCAAAGAACTCTTTCTATCTCCTCAACAGATCCTAAATAAAACTCACTAATATCATGCAACCCTTGCCCTATACTCTCCCGATCTAGTGATCCTAACAGAAACTTGGCTAAAACACTCATAAAAGATATGGAAATCCTTACTCAAGGCTATAATATACACCGATGTGATAGATTACATAAGCGAGATGGTGGCATAGCCATCATGTACAAAAATACACAACTTGGTACGTCTAGAGTATACACCCCCAGAACCCTCTGATTCAGAAAAACTTATTTCTTGTCTCGAACTTAACTCCAAAAAAAAAACCATAATAATAATTGCAACATATATACCCCCAGGAAATAACCAGTCCACAACTGAAAACCTTATGTTCTGTATAGCTTCCACATTTAATTAAGAAACCATTATTATGTGAGAGTTCAACTTGGACAGGTACACCTGCCCTTTAGAAAATCTATCCAACTTCATAAACTTGCATGGTTTCTCCCAACTTATACTCTCCCCAACTAGAGTAGATAGAAACAGTAACAAGCAAACCACCCTAGATTGGACCTTAGCAAGTAATACCAACCTCTATCAACATGCTGGCTGCCTCCCAGACAGTCTGAGTGATCACAGGCCCACGTACCTCCTTAGGTATTGGCCCTGCACTCCAAAAAATATTATATTCAAACATATTAGCAACAAAAGAAACTTCTCTCCCGAACTTTTTAAATCCCTCCTACAACAATGCAATTGGTCCCCATTAAAACAACTCCCTTTAGACTCAGCAGTTCAGTACTTCAATAAAACATTTTTGACACGTTAAATAACCTTGCCCCACTAAGAGAAATATGTATTAAATCAAAACAAATACTATGGCTAACTAAGGAGACCAAGCAATTCCTCAAACAGAGAGACAAATCCTGGTCCCAATATCAGGTGGCCAGAAACTAAGCCTCCCTACTTTTCTATCAACAACTGAGAAACCTATCCAAAAAGCAAATCAAAAATGATAAAAAGTCATACTATGCCACAATACAAAAACACCAAAACAACCCCCCAAAATTTTGGGGATCCATAAAACAACTGCTTATTCCACGTCAAACCACCACCCCATCTCTTACTACCTCAAATTCCTCTGGTAGCACAGCCTCCCAATTTAATTCCTACTTTATCAACTCTATACTATTCCTCATAAAAATCAGAGCAGTAGACAACGTAGCTGCAGAAAAGGTATGGAGAACAAATTGCATTAGCTCTGCCACATGTCCAGGGAAACAGAAGAAGACTTGGTGTAGAAGATATAGATAGATGGACAGGAGGATGATTCATAAGAGAAGATGTGCAACAGTCAGGCATGACTGTTGGAGAAGGTAGGAGAGTGGCAGTGAATCGAGAGAGGTGGTGACATTTGATGCAAAACCCTGATCCCATGTGAACTTGGAAAAAAATTGGGTTGTTGTTGTTGATGATGATAAATCCTATCAATTATGGTCTGTGTACAAAAAATGTATCAGTAATTATTTGAAGAGAAAAGACTGGGTATGGAAAGAGGGCATAGATATAGGATAATGTGTAGGGACAGCCAATCAAATGGGCATAAGTATAGGACAATGCGTAGGGCTAGCCAATCAAATGGGCATAGGTGTAGGTACAGCCAATCAAATGGACAGAGGTATAAGATAATGTTTAGGGACAGCCAATCAAATGGACATAGGTAAACGATAATGTGTAAGGACAGCCAATCAAATGGTAGGCAGTACAGCAAATAAACTTGGTTTTGTACACCCAAGTATGATGTGACAGTGAATCAACAAAGTTATATCAGAGGATATGCAAAGGATGATGGGAGGGGTAGGACCCTGCACACAATATGGGGTATGACACATAAGATAGAGGGTTACACCAGTTATGGTGTAAGGTTGGGTGCTGGCCACATAGGTGCTGTCAAGGTGGCCTGAAGAACTAACTACACAAAACTTTTCCCAGTTGATAGAAGGAACTTACAGATGGCCCCTGACCCTCTAGTAGCCTAGTAATCATGGCATGCTGCTTCAGTAAATCTGCAGTTCACCACTGGAGGGTCTATATCTGGAGAAGATGCTGGTTAGCCTGACTCTCAACTGCATCTTCCACCACAGCATTAAACATCTACTGCAGCTGAGAAGTGACGGATGGGACATCTTTATCATCAGATCCCCTCCATGAGCTGCAGCACTGGGAGATGGTGGTGAAAGTGTCTTGCCCTGCTAATTTTCTTCCTCCTCATGAGGTGGACTTGCAGTGTGGGGAGACAATGAATAAAGTGCCATAAATGTAACATGTTATTAACACACATTGTGCTCTAAGGTAGATAGTAGTGATACCTACCTCATCCTGTATCCTGCCATTCTCAACTCTTGTGACACACCGCTCTTTTAAGGTTTATCTACTGATTAGCTGGAAGATGGAAGTGCAAACGTGTAGTGGCATTTCCTTGACATTTATGCATTTATCCCAAAGCTAAACAATGTCACTTAGAGTACAGCCCTGGGCCCTGTGCACTTCAGCTTCCCACTCCTGCTGTCTTTGAGGGCAGTGTCACTTCAGATTATCATGGCTATGCTGACATGGTTCTCAGTATCACTGGATATGTTATGGTAAACATGAGGACCAGATCATGGCAGGTACCTAGAGTTTGTAAACCTATGAACTACTGTCTGATGAAGATTGTGATGGTGATAAGGAAATGTTTCTCATACCATACAGAACTCTCTGTCTGTTCTGCCTCAGAGGATAACAAATAGCTTAACAAAAATTGTAGCAATATAAACACGCACGACCCCAATTATGCTGCACAAGCATTCACTGCCTATTTGCTCAGCATGCTTCTATCTCGTGCACCCTCCTTGGGAATTTGAGAATGTGATAAGGCTCCATGGACATGTTGCTCATTGCAGCTTCTTTATTAAACAATTCATAGTGTAGCTTCGCTTGACCAACTTGATCACTGGTGTCCTAATAGTCTTGCAAAAATGTAAATACGTTTATGAGATTTCTTATAGATGTAAATGTGTTTTCTTTCTTTCCTGTAAAGTGAATATTTGCCATCTGGACATAGATATCAGGTGCATTATGAACTAGAAACCATGTTTCCTATGGAAATCTGTATGTGTAGTATATTTTTTTAATGCATTTCACTTGTTTACCTTCATTTTAGTGACTACAACAGCAGTAAAATGCTGTTTGGGTTGGGGAGGGGCTATAGCATACACTGCCATCAGATTATTTCATGGACTTTCTTATGTCTGGTACCTTAGCACACTGTAGAAGTCCTCCATAATGTTAGTATGGTGTTTTGGGATAGGTTTATGCATGCCATATCAACTAAGTTTACAGATTTGTTTTGGGGGATACATTCCACATCAGCAATTTTATAGACCATCCAGTGATATGACTTTTTACTTGGTGCTGTCGCAGAATGCGTAAGTCCTCCATGCTATGACTATGCCATTTTGGGGAGATAAACATGGGAAAGCTTTCTTCTCAATACCTGCATGCGTATTATTAGGAACAGGTTCAAAGGTGTATATTAAGCAGTCAGTTGTATATTAGCCATTGTAAGCTCAGCCAGCAATGGCATTAAAGAACCCTTTTAGGTGAGCTAATGCTTTAAAGGATGATAATAGGAGATAGAGTTAATTTGAAGTTAGAGGCAGAATGTTTTCAGTTTGGCTTATGCTAGATGAAAGAGAAATAGGAAATAGTTTGACAAAATGGAAAAAAAAGAAGCAGATAAGAAAAAGGGAAAACTGAGATCTAGTTTTCATCAAGTGCAGACATGATTCAGCATATCAGTTGGGCAATACAGTCAGAGCCTGGGTAATTTCAGTGATTCTCAAAATGTTGTTTTGGTGCAGGCAGGCAAATGGTATGGCCTTCTGACACTGGACAGAGGGGGTGCGGACAAGTGTTAATGAAACTATGTTGTCAGTCTGTTTTATGTGGAATAATGCAGAGGGTAGGCACAGCCACACAATGGGTTTGTCATTGCTTGACTGACGTGTTTCACATTGCCAATCAGAAGGCATAGAAACTGCAAGGAGGAATCCACCAAAGGGCTAGGCCATGAAGGGCAGCAGGCCTAATGGATTTAGAAGAGTTCTTTGTATCACTAGGTGGACGGGTTGTAGCATATAAGGAAAAGGGAGAACTGAGATCTAGTTTTCTTCATGTGCAGATATGATTCAGCATATTGTCAGTACTTTATCCCCCTGCAGCTGTGTGGATGTTGGTTCTGGCCTCACCCATTCCTCCATATCTCATTGGATGACAGACCAAGTTAATAGTGTACAACAGTAGTGTTCATACAGTTGTTGTACTAGTGGGTGCACCCTAACAAAGCGGGCACAATGCACATTTCATTTCATAGGCACATCAGCAATGTAATAGCCTACCATCACCAGAAGAAGGTTACATAAGAAGGAACCGGCTGCATATTGAATACTTTCTAGCAAGCCACAAAGGCACTCTTGTGGCATACTGTGAGATTATCACTATTGAGCTTACTATACCATGCATTTTATGTAGAAGCAGTGACATGGCTGAGTCTGGATGAGGTGCTCATGTGCACATCTCTTCAGAGTCTGGCAATGGTACTCAGAAACTTGTAGAGCTGTGACAGTCAGGGCACACAGTAGCACTAGCCTCTCTCCCACTTCTGAATGAAAAACAACCCCCAACAGAAGATTATGTGTGAGTGAAGATAGTAAGGCACCTGTGGCTATACTGGCTGAGTGCGCACCATACCGCTGTGAAGGAGGAATCTCCTGCAGCTTTATATGTGTTCCAGCTGTGGCTAAAACTCCATCATATGATATAAGATGAGCACTGTTTCATCAGTGGGATTATTCACCATACACCAACAACACAGGTTCCTGATGCCATCAAACATAACACTTCCTCCTAAGGTATGTGCAGCATTGGGTATTAATCATCAGATGTGAAGGAGTTTGACACAGGTTAGCCTACTGCCATAGAGTCCTTAATAGAGCTAGAAGGTTTGTTACTTGGCCTTTGCGATGATGCCACCCACTCACATGAAGATATGGAAACATCTTGAACTGATATTTACTCCGAGGGCTGTGGTGGCACACAATGCGACAATGAGCATCGGCCCACGGAGAACTGTCAGTGCTATCATGTCTACCCAGAACTGGCAGTGATGTCCATGACTGTGGTAGGGTATAGACAATTGGTGGCTGTGTATGTGGCCCATTACAGGGGAACAAGCTCAATACTGATGGCTCCAGCTTTCAGAAGGCAGGTACCCCTACTTGCACTTGGTCATGATTATCTACTTCCAAGTCTGGCATCCCTCACCAGCAAACATCATCCAGGTACAGGTCATGTAGTAGCACATTATCTTGGCCATAGGAGATCTTCAGCCTTGCACACTGTGATGATCAAAGATGCACCGGACCAAGGTCATGAAGCAGAACACCATCCTTGTCAGGGGAGTTCTTGAGGCCTGCTAGCCTCCCTCCTTTCAGCATCAAGGTAATATCAGAAAACGGGCATGCAATGACTTTCTGTCAATGTCACTTGATGACATAATTCTTGACACCCTCTACCATTCCAGCAATCCCACACCTAATATCCTGTCCTGCTAAAATGTGCTCCTCATCTATTTTCTATTGCAATCTTTGTGGTACTGTATCCCGTAGCCCCTGAGGAAATGTTATCACCACACCATCCTAGATCCCAAGTGGTGCTGAGCTAATGTCAGATGCACAGAGAAACTAGGCCATACACTGATCAGCAAAGCCTGAGATGAAACCTGGATGCATCATGTTTACTCTTTTTTCTCCTACATGTAAAGACATAAAGCTCCTAGTAGACATTGGCCCTTTGCCAGCACTGGAGTGATGCACCCATAACTGCCTACAGACTGTCACAGAATGCACTTCATCCTGCTGCTGCTGGCAACAATCACTAAGCTCTCTTCCTGCTGCTGGATGGTGTAAGAAAGCATAATAGTCAGGAAGTCGATCCTAATTCCATAATATTCTACAGTGGAGCACACCACAGTCCTATTTCCATAATGTCATACTGTGGAGCATGCCACAGTCCTAATTCCATAGTACTGTACTGTGGTGCATGCCACAGTCCTATTTCCATAATGTCATACTGTGGAGCATGCCATAGTCCTAATTCCATAATATTCTGCAGTGGAGCACACTGCAGTCCTAATTCCATAATGTCATACTGTGGAGCATGCCACAGTCCTAATTCCATAATATTGTATTGTGGTGCATGCCACAGTCCTATTTCCATAATATTATACTGTGGAGCATGCCACAGTCCTACTCCCATAATATCATACTGTGGACCATGCCACAGTCCTACTTCCATAATATACTGTGGACCATGCCACAGTCCTACTTCCATAATATCATACTTTGGAGCATCTCTCAGTCCTACTTCAATAATATACTGTGGAACATACCACAGTCCTACTTCCATAGTATACTATGGAGCATGCTACAGCCCTACTTCCATAACATCATTCTGTGGAGCATTGCTTGAAGGCTTGTTAGCCGAGGTACCAGAAGAAGTAAGAAATAAAGAAAAAGTAGCTTAATCCTTTTGCTTCATGACTTCAGTTTTTTTTTTTGTGGAGAATTCCTTGTTCCCTTTTGGGAATTGTTGGTTTATTTGAATATAGATGGACTAATTTCTTCAGAGCGTATAAATTGCATGGACTTAATGTAAAACACAGTATTAAACCACTTTTAAAAGAAAAACAAACTTTTGTTACCTAGGTATTCATGTATTTTATGTATTTTTTATATATGTTTACTTGTATATATATTCTTTATATTGGCTCGCTGCTATTACTTATTATTCATTACTGATTTTTTCCATGTGATCTCTACCCTGTCATGTGATTTTATAAAGTTTTAAGTCATGTGTTTGTGACAATTACTCAGGCTGGATTTGATTTTAAATAGAGGATGAAAGTTTTTTTAAGTGTAACACTGCTGAAGAGTCCTGAGTGGCTTGAAAGCTTTGATGCTTGAAGCTATCATACTGCAGAAAATGCCACAGTCCTATTTCCATAATGTTGTACTGTGGAGCATACCACAGTCCTATTTCCATAATATTATACTGAGGAGCATGCCATCCTCCTCCTTTTTAATAAACATATTCTAACTGTTGGACCAGTGCTTTATTACTTGTGACATTCCTATTTCAGTAATATCATAGTGTGGAGCATGCCACAGTCCTACTTCCATAATATCATACTTCTGAGCATGCCAGAGTTCTATTTCCATAATGCCATACTATGGAGCATGCCACAATAATATTACACTGCATACTATGGAGCATGCCACAGTCCTGCTTCCATAATATCATATTTCTGAGCATGCCAGAGTTCTATTTCCATAATACCATACTATGGAGCATGCCACAGTCCTGATTCCATAATATCATACTGTGGAGCATGCCACAGTCCTACTTCCATAATATCATATTTCTGAGCATGCCAGAGTTAAATTTTCATAATACCATACTATGGAGCATGCCACAGTCCTGATTCCATAATATCATACTGTGGAGAATGCCACAGTCCTACTTTCATAATATCATATTTCTGAGCATGCCAGAGTAAAATTTTCATAATACCATACTATGGAGCATGCCACTGTCCTGATTCCATAATATCATACTGTGGAGCATGCCACTGTCCTACTTCCATAATATCATATTTCTGAGCATGCCAGAGTTCAATTTCCATAATACCATACTGTGGAGCATGCTACAGTCCTGCTTCCATAATATCATACTGTGGAGCATGCAACAGTCCTACTTCAATAATATCATAGTGTGGAGCATGCCACAGTCATACTTCCATAATATCATATTTCTGAGTATGCCAGAGTTCTATTTCCATAATACCATACTGTGGAGCATGCCACAGTCCTGCTTCCATAATATCATACTGTGGAGCATGCAACAGTCCTACTTCAATAATATAGTGTGGAGCATATCACAGTCCTACTTTCATAATATTACACTGTGGAGCATGCCACAGTCCTACTTCCATAATATTGTACTGTGGAGCATGTCACAGTCCTACTTCCACAATATCATACTTTGGAGCATGCCACAGTCCTACTTCAATAATATACTGTGGAGCATGCCACAGTCCTACTTCCATAATATCATACTGTGGAGCATGCCACAGTCCTGCTTCCATAATATCATACTATGCAGCATGCCATACCCCTACTTCTATAATATCATACTGAGGAACATGCTATAGTCCTACTTCCATAATATTGTACTGTGGAGCATGCCACACTCCGACTTCCATAATATTATACTGTGGTGCATGCCACATTCCTACTTCCATAATATTCTATTGTAGAGCATGTCACAATCCTATTTCCATAATATTACACTCTGGAGCATGCCATATTCCTATTTCCATAATATTGTACTGTGGATCATGCCACAGTCCTACTTTCATAATATCATATCATACTGTGGAACATGCCACAGTCCTACTTCCATAATGTCGTACTGTGGAGCTTGGTACAGTCCTACTTCCATAATATTATGCTGTGGAGCATGTCACATTCATATTTCCATCATATTATACACTGTAGCATGACACAATCCTACTTCCATAGTATTATACTGTAGAGCACTGTAGCATGACACAATCCTACTTCCATAGTATTATACTGTAGAGCACTGTACAGTCCATCTTCCATAATATTGTACTGAGGAGCATTCCACAGTCCTACTTCCATAATATCATACTGTGGAGCATGTCACATTCATATTTCCATCATATTATACTGTGTAGCATGACACAATCCTACTTCCATAGTATTATACTGTAGAGCACTGTAGCATGACACAATCCTACTTCCATAGTATTATACTGTAGAGCACTGTACAGTCCATCTTCCATAATATTATACTGTTGTGCATTCCACAGTCCTACATCCATGATATTATAGAGTGGAGCATGCCACAGTCCTACTTCCATAATGTCATACTGTGGAGCATGCCACAGTCATAATTTCATAATATTATACTATGGAGCATGCCACATTCCTACTTCCATAATATTGTACTGTGCAGCATGCCACAGCCCTACTTCCACAACATCATTCTGTGGAGCATGCCACAGTCCTACTTCTATAATATTGTACTGTGGAGCATGCCACACTTCTACTTCCATAATATAATACTGTGGAGCATGCCACATTCCTACTTTCATTATATTGTACTGCGGAGTGTGCCACATGCCTACTTCCATAATATAATACTGTGGAGCATGCCACATTTCTACTTCCATTATATTGTACTGTGAAGCATGCTACAGTCTTACTTCTGTAATAGTATACTGTGGTGCATGCCACAGTCCTACTTCCATAATATCAGACTTTGCAGTATGCCACACTCCTACTTCCATAATATTATACTGTGGTGCATGCCACAGTCCTGTTTCCATAATATCATACTGTGCAGGTTGTTACAGTCTTAATTCCATAATATCATATTGTGGAGCACATGAGAGTCCTTCTTCATTAATATTGTACTGTGCAGCATTCCACAGTCCTACTTCCATAATATACTGTGCAGCATGCCACTGTCCCACTTCCACATCATTCTGTGGAGCATTCCTACTTCTATAATATACTACAGAAAATGCCACAGTCCTACTTCATTAATGTCATACTGTGGAGCATGCCACAGTCATACTTCCATAATATCATACTGCAGAAAATGCCACAGTCCTATTTCCATAATGTTGTACTGTGGAGCATACCACAGTCCTATTTCCATAATATTATACTGAGGAGCACGCCATCATCCTCCTTTCATAATATTGCACTGTGGAGCATGCCACAGTCCTACTTCCATGATATCATACTGGGAGCATGCCACAGGCCAAAATCCATAATATTGCACTGTGGAGCATGCCATGATCTTCTTTCCACAATATTATACTGTGCAGCATGACACAGTCCTACTTCCATAATGTTATACTGTAGAGCATGCCAACGTCCTACTTCCATAATATTATACAGTGCAGCATGACACAGTTCTACTTCCATAATATTGTACTGTGGAGCATGCCACATTTCTACTTCCATTATATTGTACTGTGAAGCGTGCTACAGTCTTACTTCCGTAATAGTGTACTGTGGTGCATGCCACAGTCCTACTTCCATAATATCATAATGACAGTCCTTCTATAATATGGTGTAGAGCATGCCACAGTCCTACTTCCATAATGTTATACTGTGGAGCATGCCACAGTCCTAATTCCATAATATCATACTGTGGAGCATGCCACATTCCTACTTCCATAGTATTGTACTTTAGAGCATGCCACAGTCCTACTTCCATACTGTCATACTATGGAGCATGCCACAGTCTTACTTCCATAATATTATACTGTAGAACACGCCACAGCCCAACTTCCATAATATTATACTGTGGAACATGCTACAGTCCTACTCCTGTAATGTCATACTGTGCAGCATGCCACATTCCTACTTCAATAATATTATACTGAGGAGCATGTCACATTCCTACTTTCATAATATTATACTGTGGAACCTGCTACAGTCCTACTTCCATAAAGTCATACTTGGAGCATGCCATATTCCCACTTCCATAATATTGTAATGTGGAGCATGCCACAGTCCTACTTCCATAATATTGTGCTGTGGAGCATGCCACACTCCTACTTCCAAAATATTATACTGTAGAACGCACTACAGTCCATCTTCCATAATATTATACTGTGGAGCATGCCACAGTCCTACTTCCATAATATTATACTGTAGAACGCGCCACAGTCCAACTTCCATAATATTATACTGTGGAGCCTGCCACAGTCCTACTTCTATAATATGATACTGTGTACCATGCCACAGTGCTGCTTCCATAATATTCTCCTGTGCATAATGACAGTCCTATTTTCATAATATTATACTGTAGAGCATGCCACAATTCTACTTCCGTAATATTATACTGAAGAGCATGCCACAGTCTTATTTCCATTATGTTATACTTTGGAGCATGCCACAGTCCTACTTCTATAATGTACTATGGGCATGCCATGGTCCTACTTCCATAATATTGTACTGTCGAGCATGTTAGAAGTCCTACTTCCATGATATTGTACTGTGGAGCATGCCAAGGTCCTATTTCCATAATGTTATACTGTGCAGCATAACACCGTCCTACTTCCATAATATTATACTTTGCAACATGCCACAGTCCTACTTACATAACATCATGCTGTGGAGCATGCCACAGTCCTGCTTCAATAATATTGTACTGTGGAGCATGCCACACTCCTACTTCCATAATGTCATGCTGTGGAGCATACCACAGTCCTATTTCCATAATGTACTGTAGAGTATGTCGTGGTCCTAGTTCCATAATATTATACTGAGGAGCATGTGATGGTCCTCCTCCTGTAATATTGTTCTGTGGAGCATGCCACAGTCCTACTTCCATGGTGTCATAGTGGGAGCATGCTGCAGTCCTTCTTCCATGATATTGTACTGTGGAGCATGCCAAGGTCCTATTTCCATAATATTATACTGTGCAGCATGACACTGTCCTACTTCCATAATATTATACTGTGCAGCATGCCACAGTCCTACTTACATAACATCTTGCTGTGGAGCATGCCACAGTCCTGCTTCAAAAATATTGTACTGTGGAGCATGCCACACTCCTACTTCCATAATGTAATGCTGTGGAGCATACCACAGTCCTACTTCCATAATATTGTACTGTAGAGCATATCATGGTCCTATTTCCATAATATTATACTGAGGAGCATGTGACAGTCCTCCTTCTGTAATATTGTTCTGTGGAGTATGCCACAGTCCTACTTCCATAATGTCATACTGGGAGCATGCTCCAGTCCTACTTCCATGATTTTGACTTGTGGATAATGCCAAGGTCCTACTTCCATGATATTATACTGTGCAGCATGACACAATCCTACTTCCATAATAATATACTCTGTGTGGAACATGCAGCAGTCCTAATTCCATAACACTATATTGTGGAGCATGCCACATTCCTACTTCCATAATATTGTACTGTGGAACATGTGACATTCTTACTTCCATAACATTATTCTGTGCAGCATGCCACAGTCCTACTTCCATAATATAACACTGTGGAGCATGCCACAGTCCTACACCCATAATATTACTCTGTAATAAAGAGTAAAAAGGTCACACAGATAACCAACTTGTAAAAAAACGCAAAAAAGAAAAATCTAGCAAACTAGACTTCTAACTCTGTGATACCTTAAACCTCTTGCATCAAAGACCTTGTGGGGTATATGCAAATCACCCTTTAAGGATATCAGGTGTTTCAGCTAAATGACAATTCTAAATCCCCAGTCCTACTTCCATGATTTTGACTTGTGGATAATGCCAAGGTCCTATTTCCATAATATTATACTGTGCAGCATGACACCATCCTACTTCCATAATAATATACTCTGTGTGGAACATGCAACAGTCCTAATTCCATAATACCATATTGTGGAGCATGCCATATTCATACTTCCATAATATTGTACTGTGGAACATGTAACAGTCTTACTTCCATAACATTATTCTGTGCAGCATGCCACAGTCCTACTTCCATAATATTACACAGTGGAGCATGTCACAGTCCTAAATCCATAATATTACTCTGTAACAAAGAGTAAACAGGTCACACAGATAACCAACTGGTTAAAAAACGCAAAAAAGAAAAATCTAGCAAACTAGACTTCTGTGTGATACCGTAAACCTCTTGCATCAAAAACCTCATGGGGTATATGCAAAATCCCTCATGGGGTAGATGCAAATCACTCTTTAAGGATATCAGGTGTTTCAGTTAAATGGCAATTCTAAATGTCCATGACTTTTTATTTTACTTTAATTTTTAAGTCTATTTATGGACAGTTTCAGGCCATTAAAGCCAAACCCCTCTAGCTGTGGACATGCATGTTTCTGCCTTCTTATGACATCATCAGAACAGCATAAGAGGAATGTTTGACCTTTGGAAATACAGGGTTGTCATACCCAGCTGATATCCATAAACATTAGGGTGTCTACAAAATATCCCAACTAACAAACTGAAACAAAGAGTAAAAAGGTCACACAGATAACCAACTGGTTAAAAAACACAAAAAGAAAAATCTAGCAAACTAGACTTCTAACTGTGTGATACCTTTAATGGTCTGAAATTGTCCATAAATATACTTAAAATGAATGTAAAAAAAGTCATGGACATTCAGAGTTGCCATTTTGCTGAAACACCTAATATACTTAAATGTTGATTTGCATATATCCCATGAGGCCTCTGATGCAAGAGGTTTAAGGTATCACACAGTTAGAAGTCTAATTTGCTAGATTTATAATATTACACTGTGGAGCATGCCACATTCCTGCTTCCCTAATATTATAATGTTGAGCATGCTGCAGTCCTACTTCCATCATATTATACTGAGGAGCATGCCACATTCCTACTTTCATAATAGTATACTGTGGAGCACACCACAGTCCTACTTCTATAATGTCATACTGTGGTGCATGCTAAATTCCTACTTCCATAATATTGTACTGTGGAGCATGCCACAGACCTACATCCATAATATTGTGCTGTGGAGCATGCCACAGTCCTGCTTCCATAATATTGTGCTGTGGAGCATGCCATGGTCCTACTTCCATAATATTATTCTGTGCAGGATGCCACAGTCCTACTTACATGATATTATATTGTAGAGCATTCAACAGTCCTACTTCTATAATATTGTACTGTAGAGCTTGTCACAGTCCTACTTCCATATTACACTGTGGAACATGCCACAGTCCTGCTTCCATAATATTATACTGTGGAGCATGCCACAACCCTACTTCCATAATATTATACTGTGGAGCATGCCACAGTCTTACTTCCATAATATTATACTGTGCAGCATGCCACGGTCCTACTTCCATAATGTCATACTGTGGAGCATGCCACACTCCTACTACTGGATTATACTGTGCAGCATGCTGCAGTCCTGCTCTCATTGTATTATACTCTGCAGCATGCCACAGTCCTACTTCCATAATATTATACTGTGCAGCATGCCAAAGACTGCAAAAATTCTGCTCCCTGTTTCACAACAGTATTGTTGGGATCACTGAGATGTATTTAGGTATGGAAACCATACCCTGAGTAGCCCATGCTCTATGATGTGTGTCTGGCTACAAACAGTGTTGAAATTTATCTAATCAATAGTTTCAGAGTTGCTCGGGGGGGGGGGGGTTGGAGGATTTAGCCAGCAACACCTGCAAAACACAAAACAACAGATTTCTTGGGGGATATCAGCTACATACACAGTGGATGTAGGTGCCAGCATGTGTACTACACACCGCTAATGATCCCCTGTGCATTACAGATTATCTGGCAGTTGATAGAATCATAGCCTTCTCACTGATGAATCTGTAGATCTGAGAGTTTTATAGCTACATAAGTGCATGTTTAGCACACAGTACTCCAGGGAAGTGGACAATTTTGTAGAAGCCACACACAATTTTGTCTCTGTCCTCCTCAGTCCCAGGGAACCATATATGCTCATTAACATGTAGCAGCAGAAACCTCTAGACTATTTGTGAGGTAGGAGCCTAGGATATACCCATTTCCCTTCCCATTGGTCACTGAAATGTCCCTGTGGCTGGGATGGTAAGAGTTATATATAACTTACTATACACATGTGTAGGAAGGCGACACATTCTGAGACTAAGCTTGTGTGTAAATACATCTACCAAGCAGCAGGTGATATTCTTATTCAGTGTATAGTAATCCACTGTCTGGTCATAAATGAGAGCATAGTAGGTCATGTGCTGCTGGTAATTATTTCAAGCTCTAGGTATGTCATGATACACAGCATGCATAAAGCTGGAATATCTAAAGGTCAGAGAAAACAATTGTACTTTTCAAAAGAAAAAAAAGAGGTGCAATATCTACAAAAGTTAAAGCTTTCATTTAAGAAAGGCTTTAGATTTAATACTTAAATAGATTTGAATTATACTATGGAAGCTAATACTAGGGATAGGGAATCTGCTGAATGGAACTTCAGTTTGATGCTCTATTTGAAAGAGCTCCATTTTATAGATGTTCTACATGTACTTGAGTCCAAAGTGCTCAGAAGCCATTGTCTCAAAGTGAGGCACTCAAATATTGTAACCAACAATCATTCCCAATATAAACATCTAAAACATACAACTTGTGGGATACAATATGGGTTCCATTGATAGGCTTATAAAGGCCCTAGTGTTTTTTTTAGCTATGTATACACCTGTGAACCTGTGGATCTATGAATCTTGTAGCTTGTATGGGCTGCTTCTCCCTCAAACTCAAATATGAGTTCAGGCAAGCCACTGTATGGTTTATGATTAGGAAGCAGAGGAGGTTAGGCTTAGGGAGTGGGAGGGGGATTTTAGGGGTAGGGAGTGCTAAGGAAGTTTTGGTTTTAGAAGCAGGAAGGATGTTTAAGATTTGTGGGTCTAGAGGGGAGTTTAGAGGTTAGGAAATGATTGGAGGATTTAGGTTTAAGGAGGGGAAGTGGACTGAGGAGTTGGATTAGGAGCTGGTTGGTAGAGTTAGGGTTAGGGTTTAAGCTCAGTTAGCACTGTGTAGGTTATAGGAGCAGGTGTTCAGAGGGCTGTGTAGTTTATAGGTGCAGGTGTCTGGAGGGCTAGCCAGTGTAGTTTATAAGAGCAGCTGTTCAAAGGGCTGTGTAGTTTATAGGAGCAGGTGCTCAGAGGGTATTCAGAAGGCTGTGTAGTTTATAACATCAGGTGTTTGGAGGGTTGTGTAGTTTATAGCAGCAAGTGTTCAGAGGGCTGTGTAGTTTATATGAGCATGTGGTCAGAGGGCTGTATAGTTCATAGGAGCAAGAGTTCAGAGAGTGTTTAGAGGGTTGTGTAGTTTATAGGAGCAGGTGTTCAGAGGGCTCTGTAGCTTATAGGAGCAGGTGTTCGGAGGGCTGTGTAGTTTATAGGAGCAGGTGTTTGGAGGGCTGTGTAGTTTATAGGTGCAGGTATCTGGAGGGCTGTATAGTTTATAAGTGCAGCTATTCGAAGGGCTGTGTAGTTTATAGGAGCAGGTGCTTAGAGGGTGTTCAGAAGGCTGTGTAGTTTATAACATCAGGTGTTTGGAGGATTGTGTAGCTTATAGCTGCAAGTGTTCAGAGGGCTGTGGAGTTTATATGAATAGGTGTTCAGAGGGCTGTGTAGTTTATAGTAGCAGGTGTTTGGAGGGCTGTGTAGTTTATAGCAGCAGGTGTTCAGAGGGCTGTTTAGCTTATATGAGCAGGTGTTCGGAGGGCTGTGTAGCTTATATGAGCAGGTGTTTGGAGGGCTGTGTAGTTTATAGGAGCAGGTGTTTGGAGAGCTCTGTAGTTTATAGCAGCAAGTGTTCAGAGGGCTGTATAGTTTATAAGAGCAGGTATTCGGTGGGCTGTGTAGTTTATAGCAACAGGTGTTCAGAGGGCTGTGTAGTTTATAGAAGCCAAGATCAGCCTTTTGACAACTGGTGCCCTAGGCAAAAGGCCACACCACTTAGTGCCCCCATCCTGTCATACCTACACCATTCAGATTACAGGAAAAGCACCCCTGCTAAATTCATGTCCTAGGCGGCTGCCTAGTTGCCCTATGCCTAAGGCCAGCTATGATAGGAGCAAGTGTTTGGAGGGCTATGTAGTTTATAGCGGCATGTGTTCGGAGGGCTGTGTAGAAATGGATGATCAGGCTAGTGAAAGTTCAAGCACTTGCTTTTTCATGCTACTATCTGCAAACACCTATAGTAGAATCCCCATTTTACAGGTAACCCCCCACACATGCGCGCGCACAAACACACACACACACACACACACACACACACACACACACACACACACGTGCACTGCAAAATGCTTATTTTGTATTACATCTGTGAGTATGAGCAGTGTTAACAGTATAACAGTAAAAGACTTTTGCTAATGCTGTTATCACTGTTCATTACATTTGTGTTCAGACAAGAACAGCTTATTTATTATGAGCCTTAATCACTCAGACATTTCAAGTCAGTCTCTTAGGCCTCTGTAATAAGCCACTTTTGGGAGATGGTGCTGTACATCCATTATACTTCAAACAGCCTTTATACAGGATTTGTTTAACCTGTTAGGTCCATGATATTTAAAGAACTGTATATGGTTAAACAACTATATTGTGTTTTCCCAGTGAAAGCTAGAAATGCAAAGTATCTATGAAATGGTGCATAGTTAACAACAATGTATCTTTTGTTACCCTTGTTTATGAGAAACTGTAGCTATATCTCATAGCATTGAATCATCAAAACACACAGGCATGAATTCAGTCATGTCTTTGCATATATGTTTTATTGCTTTAAAGTTTTCTGTATCCACACCAACTATATTATCAGTTTTTATTAACCCATTCCCAAGTCTTCCTGTATCTCTACCTGTTATAATTTTCATACTGTTTGTAAGTGATTCATTCAAAATTCTGTCTCACTCTTCTACCTCTTTTGACATCTCCATCATAACTTGATGGTCTCTGTTTAATCCCTCCTTAGTATTCTGTGTCAGACTTTTCATATTCATTTTAAACCTCTATGTATAAGCAAGGTTGATGGCACAGATCTCTTAAATCACACCGACATATTATTTAGCCTGTCACATAGGTTACAGCTATTTCCCATGAACCCTTGCACCATTGTGCTGTCAGCCACTCTGTATACCTAGCCCATTTTCCCCTCCCTTTCTCTCTTTTGGATTCTATAGCTTGTGCCACTAACCCCATAGATGTTGCCATACCATATTATGGCAAAAGTAGACAAAGGGTTTAACTAGACTGCCTGATGTGCAGCTACTGTTATTCACCTATCCCCTGTATGTTGCCTCATGTTCTCTCTCCAGGCATCTCACCCTTTCCAGAATAATTGAATTTTTTCACCACAAATTTTTGCAACTCACGGAACACATCCACCCCTTTTTCCATGAAATAATGTTATGGCAGGTCAAGACTGCGATATTTCCCTATATTGTAGTGGATGATCCCTGCAGTTTTCCTATAGATTAACTCAAACCTTAGGTTGTTTTTTTTTCCATACAGTAGTGCTCCAGTACTTTTAGGTACCAGAAACCAGCTTGTATATTATGAAACATTCATGTCCTTGCACTGGAATCAAACAAAAGGAAAGCTTACGCATTTTTTAAGTTTAAATTCTCATATAGTTTGGCAAATGAATTTGGCTTCACCTGCATGATGCAGACTGTAGTTCTCCCTATCAAGTACTGCCTGCAATGTTAATTAGTTCCACTGATGTCTGAAGGTTGTTTGCTGGTATTTAAAAAAATAATGAAGGCATAGTTTTCCACCGCTTTTACTTCAGAGAGGAAGGGGAACAGTGTCAGTCCATCTAGCCTATTCCTCCCCAGTCCTATTCAACCTATACTGTTTCTGTTGTTTCCTGTCTAGCATCTTTCTTTCCCTTCTAATGCTCTGTTTGCCTAAATTTTTAGCTGTCTTAATGTTGCTTCTGATTGCCCCAACTCACCATAGTTCTTGCAGTGAACAGTGTCTCCTTCTTCATCTCCCCTCCATTTCTTCTGTTAATTGCTATCATTCTCACTGCCATCTCTGTCCCAGCTTTTTCTTGGATCTTTGTGGCCCTGCCTGTTGCTTATCCTTTTGTTTCCTCTGACTCTTTAGGTCCCTGTATTGATTCTTCCCTTCTTTTTTGACCATCTATATGCTTTGTTCCCAGAAATATAGCCAGCTCAATCAGCTCCCTGTGCCAGTGCCATGAACTATTGTCCTACCCCCCTCAGTGTTTCCAGTGAGGAGCAAGAAAGGACTTCTGCAAACCTGAAAGATGGCAATTCCTGCAGGTAGTATCAGTCTGTGCCCCCCCCCACCAGCAGTTCAAGTGAAGAGTGAAAAAAAAGTATGGTACTTCTACTGGCACACCAACCAGGTGGTCAAATATTAGATATCCACCCACTCTCCTGCCCCTTCTACATCATGCCTTTGCCCTCCTTTCTCTCATTATAGTAAAAAAAAGATTTAAACTGTTACAAGCTGCTTGCTACAAATATAGCAAACAGTTACTACAGTTTAATCCTGCATGGAGCAGTACAGATCTCAGGTTTGACTCCAAATGCAATACTGGGTTTTAAAATCCAGTAGCACACTTAAGAGCTATTGGGAATCAGGATGACAACTTGGATGGCTAATCACACCCCCCCCCCAACACTTTGTACCCGGTGCACTTGCCTCCTTTGCCCACTCTAGTTGTATTACTGCTTGCTTCCTTAATCCCATTTACAAAATCTGTCTTTAATACCAGTGCTCCCCACTACTCAGACTACCCTTGTCCTTGCTCCTCCTCCTGTCTCCTCCAGTGCTACCCTATACAGTCCTTCTCCTCCTTCTCACTTTGTCCTCTGTCAATCTCTTTTGATCCTTCTGCTCTGCAGCTCACTTACACACCACATGAGCACCATGACTGCCAGTGTTAAGTCTTCCTCACCTTCATCTGTAGTGCCCTTGCTGTCTTGCAAGTTTCACATCCCCTTACCGCACTGATGTCAATTAGGTCAGCTGCTGACTTGCAGTGTCACTGCCTGACCTCCCTTTCTCACTATTGCCTACATCCAGCCCCTGCTGCACCCTATTGGTAATGTGCACAGTTAGTGTCCTCCTGCTATCTACAAGTCTCTGCACTCCTGCAGAGTAAGGCTACAGTAACTCTGAATGAATGCTGAGCAACACTAAATGATGCTGTGCAGACAGCAAACTACAGACAATGCTCCTTTGTTCCACTGTGTTCCTCACTGTTACAAACTTAGCTATGGCAACAAAGCAGTGCTGCTAGGATCCTGTTTTACCATGTTTGTTAATGCTAAGGAATTTAGTACAAAAAATGCATTTATGTGATTTCATTCCACATTAGTGGAAACTTGAGATGTTTAGCTGATAGGCCTGTTTTTCTCTTTTGCATCATTTAGCAGCACATTCTAGAAAGCTCAACAGATTTTCTGTTTGTATAATGTAGTTTTGGACTCCATTAGTTGACAACAATACAGTGAACATTCATCCTATTATAAATTATTGTCTACAATAGCTGTGTGGTACATGGACACTAAAGCCACATACTGCAGAAAACATACAGAATAAACCATTTGCAATAAGTCTGTTTGGCACTCAAATGTTCGGAAATTTACTGTGGAGACAAAGCACTCAAGGGGAATTTTTGTGATGTCATCATTTTAAATGTGATTTAAATTAGTTTAGCGTGAAGTGAAGCCTTCCTTTTTATTCTTTTCTCACAATGTAATGAGGAATGTTCTAGAAGAGTTACAGGGAAATAGCATCCCTGATTAAATCTTCACTTAGGGGCTCTCCTCAGGTCTCTTGTTCAGTCTACGACCATTTAAGCTATAATCTACACCTGAAGTGGGGATTATGGTGGATTCAGCCAGAGGGAGATAAATCTCACATGGCCACACCTCTGTGCCATGCTAGATTCAGCCAGAGGGAGATAAATCTCACATGGCCACACCTCTGTGCCATGGTGGATACAGCCAGAGGGAGATAAATCTCACATGGCCACACCTCTGTGCCATGGTGGATTCTTGCCATGGATGTACCATGATACAGTGAGTATGGTGAGTTGTTTTTTTTTTTTCAGAATGAGCTAGATGGGGTAAAGCAAACTAGAGATTCTATCTACTCATGTACCACTATGTTAATTTAATTTTTGTTTACAAAGTAGTTAATTTTACACTTTTTTGGTAGTGGCTGAAAGTGATGATAGGACACCACATTACAGATGCACAGAACAGCTTCTTGTTATTTCTCTCAGTTTAATTTCCTCATTATTGTAGACCAGAAGCAAAACTGCATAGTAAAGGTTTTGGCAACAGACATTTGGATATACTGCTAGAAACAATGACTATTATTTCCTCCATGCTTCAGAGTGAGACATTGGTATGTGCATGTACACTGTTATGTGCATTTATTTTTTTAAGGTAGTTGTACATTTTTATTGATTTAGCAGTGGCTGAAGATTGGTGCAAGGAAACTTTTCATATTAATGTACAGAAGCAGAAAAAATGGTACAGGAAAGTTTCTCGAAGGAGAGTTGGCAACATTACTAGAAACAGTACTTTTTTTGTTCCTTGATGTTTCAGTCTTGCAGTTTCATGAGTGCGACATTAGTGTATGCGTGTGTGTATGTATGAGTGAGTAAGTGTGTGATTTTATTGGGACATTAATGTGCCACTGAGGGTTATTATAATGAAAACATTTCTCACAGAATATTTGTTCAGCCAATGGTTTGCTTTTTAATTCCTTTTCAGTAACCATACCAAGCAGGAGCGGCCTTTGGTCAACTGGTGCCCTAGGCAAAAGGGCACCATGGCACCCCCCACCACACCACCCAGTGCCCCCATCCTGGTCTACCTACACCAAATAAATACTGGAAAAGTGCCCCTACTAAAGCGGCACCCTAGGCAGCCGCCTAGTTGGCCTATGCCTAAGGCCGGCTATGATACCAAGGTACATAACTAGAGACGTATTCATGCAGAAGTATTCATACAGGCATCCTCTTCAACCTGTATCTGCATATGTAAACAGGCATAATACTACTTACTAAACTAAGAGTTCATATGTCCTCAGACAGTGCAAGAATATGGTACATTTTGGATCAATCTAGTGATGCAAGTACTAACTAAAATAAAGAGATCGCACTAGACACAGCCAGCTGTCATGTGGTACTTAGTATATCAGTAATGGAATGCATTCTGTTACCATTCCAGTTTGGAATGCCACTCCAGAAAGGAATCTGCAGTAATCCTACTACTGCCACTACTTAGAAACCTTTAACTTTATTCACTTTGCTTTTGTGAAGGGTACATCCTGTCACCTTAATCTGGTTATTTTTTTTTTAAATGCAATGGATGCTATTGAAAAAAAAAGGCAATTGTGTCCACACTGCTTACCTAGATCTTGTTAAATCATTCTGCAAGATTCCCATGCTGGCATCCATGACAAACTCAATAATCTAAAATAAACCCCTATGTCATCTGTTGGATTGCAAACTGGGTGTCCAACCTAACGCACAGAGTAAAAGTTAACATTACCTGCCCATCTAAAGGCTTGTCACACGTGCTTCAGGGATATGTCCTAGGTCTTCTCCTCACCAGAATCTACTTCTCTGTTATGAAATCAGATGTCAAAGATCTATGACCACCCAAGCTTGGGAATAACTGCAAAAAGGGTGGTATTACTGATCCCCCCACGCACATTCATACTCTTCAAGACTTGCTTTCCATAACCAGTGCTGCGTGTACTAACCATGGCCTTCAACTTAATGCCCAAAATTACAAGTCTGTCCTACTGATTACCACATGAACTGGACTGCATTTAAGGCAGACACAACTATTAGAGATGTAGGAACCTTCATCAGTAATTAACTATCTTTTAATCATCATGAATCAGTTATACTTAGGAAATGATTTAAAGATGTCGTAATTCCCCTCTATTCTTCCCTCATCAATGTAATTATAGAATACAGTGCACTTTTTAGAATGTATAGCTACAAATACCTTACCCAACTAGAAATACAGCAACATTTTCTAAGTAAAGAATTAAATAACTAAGTTTCCTTGTCTAGTTGGTTAGACTAGCCCCCTCCCCTCACTTTTGTTGTATCTTGTACCAGCTGCTACATGGTGATCTCTACCTGACCACATGGTCAGTGAAAACTCTCATCTTTCTAGACCTCCTCCACCTCAGACAGCCTGGCAAACTAAAATTGCTCGTGCCAAAGACCTCATACATTCAGAGGAACACAAGCATGGCTTCTTAAAAAAAAACACCTTCATTGAATTATAACTTGTGACACAGCAAAACTTACATTTACATAAAAGTAATAAAACCATATTAACAAGTTCACATTTATAAATATTATATATCACATATATAATCGTCTGTACAACAAAATCAATCCAACATTACATAAATTGTCAATCCTGCCTTATCTTAAACCTCATTCCTCCTACAAAACATTTTTTTTTTGTATGTATTGTTCCCAGAATTTCAATTTTTTGTATATAATTTATTCCTACCCCTTTCTAAAGATCCCACTTCCTGTTCTTTTATCTCTATTACAACTTTCACAATTGCAGGTATGGTTGATTTAGACTTTGATTTAAATTTTCTAGTAACTGCTTTTTTGGTAGCAACCAGACTTAAACGTAACAAGACCTTGCTATATCAATGCAATTCACATCCTGATTCTCAGCTAAAAAAAAAAAAAATCCACTCATTTTTTCACCAGTACTCCTGACAGAGTGGTCTGTTTGGAATTTGTAAAGTCGGCCAGCTGATTACACTCTGAAAACATGCTCCCAGGTACTTCTTTCTTTCCCACTACACTTCCCGCATTTGCCATCTACCTGAGGAACAATTCTTTGGAGTCTGGTTAGGGTATATTTATGCAAACCGTTCCAAGCAAAAATCATACATCTCCTTGACTTTGTTGCATATTTGGGAAACATAAATATGCCCTCCCATTGTTTCTTTCCAAATTGCACATCTCTCTTCCCAACTTTTCTGACCTTATCTGATTGATTCCTAAAGTCATTGTGCGCTATTTTATAAGTCTTGCTAATTATTCCTTTTTAACAACAGATTCTGATGTACATTCAACTAAAATGTCAACCAGTGCAAGTCTTTTGTTTAGGATTGTGCTATCCCTTTGGCTATACTCCTATATCAACCCCTGACAAGGAAGGCAATCTCTAGTCTGCAGTCCAAATGACTTCATAACCTCTTCTCATTTCGTTACTGTTCCCTCTCTAATTATTTGCTCACAATACATTGGTTCCTTTGCCATCTTGCTCCACACAAGCAAGACTTCTTGAAGAAGGAGGTTCATCACTCAACGAACCCCCTATTTATGGAACAATCTCCCTTTGCATGTCAAGCAATGTAACTCATTGACCACTGCTTCTACCGATGACGATTGGATGGGTGTCCACACATTTTTTCTGGAAATTAGCAGTATGTCTTCACTGAGTGGGATAGGAAATTAATTCATAAAACTGCTAAGGCTGCATGGCTGCAGAGATTAGATGAACTTTGAAATTCTGTATGGATTAGCACCAGAGCCTACTGTTTTTTAACACTTTTATTGAATTATCACTAAAGACATAGGCAAACATAAATTTATAAAAAAAACATATTAACATATTCCCACTTACAAACATTATACATCTCAAATATTCTTTTATATATTTATTTCTTTTATGTATTTATCATCAGTTCATTTCATAAATGTTCAGTTCCTGCCTTCCCTTAAACACCAATTCTCCTCCAAAACATTATTATTCATGTATTATTCCCACAGTTTCCATTTTTCTATGTAATTTACTCCTACATTTTTGTAAAGATCCCACATCCAGTTCTTTTATCTCTGCTACAATAGTCAACACTTCAGATACAGTTGGCTTAGACTTTGATTTCCATTTTTTAGCAAATGCTTTTTAGGCAGCCACCAGAATTAAAATTAACAAGCCCTTACTATTTCTAGGCAATTCAAATCCTGTAACTCTGCTCCAAAAATCATTTCCTTAGTTATATCCATTTGCAAACCTAATATTTCTCTTTTTGAGCGGTGTTGCGCTGAGAGCAGCGTCGGGCAGCGCCGCTTAAACAGGTTTAAACTATTCCCGGCTCCACAAAGTCTGTTCTTCACTTTTTCCCTTAGAACTGCTTTAAATCTCTAATTAAGCACTATATTTTCATTCTAAAGCCCTGCACTTCCTCGTATAAGTAATCTCTTAGGTAAACACACACTAAAGCACTACATCCTCTTATACTCCTTCTAAGCACTTGCTCCCTATTGGTTCTTTCTGATCAGTCAATAAGTAGTTCCCTATACTATTCAGGCATGTCCAAAGGTCAGTTTCGAGTTTACTGTCCAGTCCAGCTGGTGAATCTGGGAATCTTGAGGCAATGTTACAACTGCCTTATGTATACAGACCACCCTCTCCTCCTCCCAACAAGCCCAAATATATATGAGAGATGCAACTATATAGCCAAACTGGAGGCTAAGCTCTCTCAACCCAGTACTGGCACAGCCTGTCAGGAGTAGAAGGTAATTACACAGCACAAATCCAGTCTCACATAGACCTATCGCATCAGCAAACCAAACACATAAATACACAAAAACATACTCAGAGGCTCTAAATAAAAATCTGCCTAAGCAGCAGAGACCTCCAAAGCAGACATCCAAGCAACACCTACCACAAAACAATATCCACGTAGCACATAGCTCACAAAGTCAGTGTGCCACACAGTCACAGCCCTTAAGGCTAAACAACACACCTAATACACTTGTAATAGGTGACTCTATTGTCTGACACACTGACGTCCCACTCACCAGGCTGAACAAGGAGAAGGTCACTGTAAGCTGCCTGTCGGGTGCCAGGATCCGCCACATAACACAAGCACTCAGGTCACTCCAAAGCAAGTACAAATATGACTCCGTCATTGTCCATGCTGGTGTGAATGACCTGAGATGTACATCCCTGGACTACATGAAAAAAGACGTACAGGAGCTCTTTGATCATGTAGCCCAGGCCGGTATGACCCTGACCTTGAGTAGCATCTTACCCTCACCAAGAATGATGCCATAGTATAAAGACAAAATGATCAATTTTAACAATTGGCTAAAGTATTGGTGTCATTCAAAGGGGATCCAGTGTCTGTCAGCCTGGGATGACATGCTCGACAAGGCACGTTGCTTTGCTAGGGACAGCTTGCACCTGTCACCCCTAGGTTTTCGAATACTGGCAAAGGCTCTTGCCTCCCCCATAGTGCCTTTTTTTAGGCAAGGCTCAAAAGACAAACCCACCTCCATAGACAACACAAATAAAAAAAAACTAGGGGTAATGCTGCTCAATGCCAGAAGTCTAAACCTCAAGATGCACGCACTCGAGACTCTCCTCAGTATGGAGAATATCGATATCTGTGCAGTAACAGAAACCAGGTTCAAGGCTCCCAGGAGCACCCCAGCACTAACAGGTTATACTTCATACCATGCTTTCCGGCCACAAAACTCGGACCAAACCACAAAAGGAGGGGGAGTATCCATATTTATCAAAGATACCCACACCTCCAGGTTAGTGGCACTGCACGAAGCATCGGAAACCATCCATGTGCAACTAACAGTGGGCAAAACTGCCTTCCAGTTTATAGCCTGCTACAGACCACCCTCCCAAACACAGGAACCTCACTCGGCTTTCCTGAGAACACTGGAGAATATGAAGGTCTCTCCAAACACTATTATATTGGGTGACTTCAACTACCCAAACATTGATTGGGAAAATTACTCAAGCCCAAACACCCTCGCCCAACGGTTCCTAGAATTTATAAACTCAGATGCTATGGAACAACTGGTCAACACTCCCACAAGAGTGGAAAACATATTGGATCTGGTCATCACCAACATGGGGTCTCTATGTTCTACACCAGAGGTATACCCCTCATTGGTAAGATCAGACCATAAACAAATCTCACTGGACATCCATATTCCATCCCCACCCCTAGCCAAGGAAACCACGGTGAAGAACTTCTCAAAAGCAAACTTCACACTTCTCAAAACTGAGGTGGAATCCTTCAAAGCCCTCGGGCCAGTGGAAAATACGGCCCAAAATGCAGAATCCTTTACAGAAGCATTCTATGGACACCTACAGGAATGCATGGAGCATGCTATCCCAGATAAAACCAAGACTCACTCCTCCAAAGGCAGGAGACCTGTCTGGTGGACCCCGGCCATAAATAAGCTATACAACAGAAGGAGAAAGCTACTACATGACAGAGCAAAATCCCAAAAAGGGAAGACATCACTGATCAGTACTAGCAAGAAACTACGATCCCTCATAAAATCATCTAAGGCCAGCCTCAAAAGAAAAATTGCACAAGACACTAAAGATAATCACAAGGCCTTCTTTAGTTATGTCAGAAACCTGGGAGGCAACTCCCAGATATACTCTGAGTTAGTGCAAAATGACAAAAAATACACTGAACCCACAGACATTGCCAACATCCTGGCAGAAAGATTCAGTGCAAACTTCTCCCCCACTTCCCCCACAAAAGAGCAAATGTCTATCCCAACAGAGTGTAACCTTCCTGAGATCACAGATGCACAGGTGAGAGCTGTCCTCTCCAAAGCAAAAAACACAGCATCAATGGGACCAGACGGTGTCCCGGGCTGCGTCTTACATGAGCTCCAAGAAGAACTAAACCCTCATATAAAGTCACTGTTCAATCTCAGCCTTACTACAGGATATGTACCCAAGGAATGGTGTACAGCAACAGTGGTCCCACTCCACAAAGGCGGTGCCACAACAGACCCCAGAAACTATCGCCCTATAAGCCTGACTAGCCTGGTCTGCAAAGCTATGGAGTGTATCATCATGGAAATCATAAACAAAGACATTGGGAACCTCCAGACACTGGATCCTACCCAATTCAGCTTCGTTAAGGGCAGATCTTGTCTCTTGAACCTGGTCGACTTCTTTGAAACAGTTACCAAAGCCATAGATGAAGGGAAGGTAGTCCACACAGCCTACCTGGACCTCGCAAAAGCCTTTGACACAATACCCCACTCGGGCATCATAAATAAGCTCACTAGATTAAATATCAACCCCTGTGTCACAAGATGGCTTGCAAACTGGCTCAGGGATAGAACCCACATGGTCAGAATAGCAGGTGCCATGTCAGACTCTAAACCAGTTACAAGTGGTGTCCCACAAGGCTCAGTCCTGGGACCTCTCTTGTTCGGTATATATTTCTCTGAGGTACAGGCTAACACGGGTGGACTATGGCTGACCAAGTTCGCAGATGACTGCAAACTGGGTGCCATAATCGACTCTCCGGCTGACATAAGCATCCTCCAAAAGGGTCTCACAGAGACGGATAACTGGTGCCAGAGCCATGGCCTAAAGCTAAATGCCAAAAAGTGCATAGTCATCCCCTTTGGGGAAAAACAAAGTGCCCACAAATTACCACATAGGTGGTAATCCATTAAGTACGGAAGAAGTAATTAGGGACTTGGGGACCCAAGTAGATAGCAATCTCTCCTTTGACAATCACGTTGCCAAAGTGGTTAGAAAGACCTTCTATATAGCCCACCTTATCACGAAAGGGTTCACATCTAGATCAAGAGAGGTAATTGTGCCCCTCTACTCATCACTTATCAGGCCCATAATTGAGTACAATGCCCCATTTGGGATGTACCTTACATGACACCTGCAGCAACTGGAAAGACCCCAAAAGTATCTCACCAAGAGGATCAAGGGGCTCAAACAGATGCCCTGTGCAGTTCGACTGAAGAAACTCCAGCTCTATTCAATTGCATACCGCCTACTCAGAGGCGATCTGTGTCTGACGTATAAAGCCATGTTCAACCCAGAATTAATGGACATGCTTCACCTCAGGAAATCCAAATCCCTTAGAGCTACACACTCCAGGGACTTGAACCTCAGCACAGAAATAAATAGGACATGCTGGAGGGACAGATTCATATCCCAGAGGCTCCCCTCACTCTGGAACAAAATCCCAATCCATGTTAGGCAGATCCCCTCACTGACCCTCTTCAAGAGAAATCTTGATGAGTGGATGGGAGATCATAAGTTTACCCCTGAGATCTCTTCTGTGTCCCAGCTTGACAGAGGTACAGTAAACTAACCTTAAAAGGGCTACCTTCTGTGACCTACTATACAGAGGCACAGTCAACTAATCTAAAAGGATGGCGAAAGCCAAACACACTCTGGCTAGGCTTATAAATGCCCTAGGGCAGATAGCCTAGTATCAACCTATGAACATATGAATAGTCTGCAGGGAATTTTTAAAGTCTACCAAGTCATTACACTCCAAAATCTCTCTCTCTCTCTCTCTCTTCTTCTTTCGGCTGCTCCCGTCAGGGGTTGCCACAGCAGATCAACTGTTTCCATTTCTTCTTGTCCTCTGCATCTTGCTCTGTCACACCAACGACCTGCATGTCCTCTCTCACCACATCCATAAACCTTATCTTAGGCCTTCCTCTTTTCCTGTTACCTGGCAGCTTCATCCTTAGCATCTTTTTCCCAATGTACTCTGCATCCCTCCTCAGCACATGTCCAAACCAGTGTAATCTTGCCTCTCTGGCTTTGTCTCCAAACCTTCCAACCTGGGCTGACCCTCTAATATACTTATTCCTAATCCTGTCCATCCTCGTCACACCCAGTGCAAATCTTAACATCTTCAACTCTGCCACGTCAAGCTCTGACTCCTGCCTTTTTGTCAGCGCCAATGTCTCCAACCCATATAACATAGCTGGTCTCACTACCCTCGTGTAGTCCTTCCCTTTCACTCTTTCTGATACTCGTCTGTCACAAATCACTCCTGACACTCTTCTCCACCCATTCCATCCTGTCTGTAATCTCTTCTTCACCTCTCTTCCACACTCACCATTACTCTGAACTATTGATCCCAAGTATTTAAACTCATCCACCTTCGCCACCTCTACTCCCTGCATCCTCACCATTCCTCTATCCTCCCTCTCATTCACACACATATATTCTGTCTTAGTCCTGCAGACCTTCATTCGTCTTCTCTCTAGACCATATCTCCATCTCTCCAGGATCTCCTCCTCCTGTTCCCTACTCTCACTACAGATCACAATGTCATCTGCAAAAATCATAGTCCACAGGGACTCCTGTCTGATCTCGTCTGTCAACCTGTCCATCACCATTATATATATATATATATATATATATATATATATATATATATGTTCCCAATTACCTCTTTCTTTCCCATCACACTTCCAAGCAAAGATCCTAAATCTTCTAGACTTTGTTGCGTATTTGGGAGGCATACTTATATCCCCCATTTTTTTTTGTTAATTGCTTATCTAATCTCTCTTTCCAGTTCTTCCTAACCTCCTCTGATTAATTCTTATAGTTATCATGCAATATTTTACAGTTGTGGTGAGCTTTGTTCCCCCTGCAAAACAAACTGAACAAATGCCGTTTCAGGTGACTTGGTTGCCAACAGAAACTACATTTGGAGAATGAGATTTTAGGTAGGTGAACCAACATCTCTTGGAGTACAGAGTACAAGTTCATTATGTTAGTGCCTATTAAGCATCCACTATCCATCAAGCTTTCTAGTTGTGCTAACATTTAGTTCTGACCCTGTGAATTAATAATCTAAATAGTGTTTTGCCAACAATGTTTTTTTCTGTGTGATGATTTCCCAAAAGCTCTCTGTTCAGCATTACTAGATAGTGTTTTGTGTGTGTGTGTGTGTGTGTGTGTGTGTGTGTGTGTGTGTGTGTGTGTGTGTGTGTGTGTGTGTGTGTGTGTGTGTGTGTGTGTGTGTGTGTGTGTGTGTGTGTGTGTGTGTGTGTGTGTGCGTGTGTGTGCGTGTGTGTGTGTGTGTGTGTGTGTGTGTGTGTTTGTATGTGTGTGTGGTATAGTGCAGTGATAACACTGCTTATTGCACCTCTCAGACTAAACAAAGTGCAATCAGCACAGTATCCCACCAACTATTTATTTTGTCTCCCTTTAATTTAACAGGGATCAGATATTCCAGCCAATGACAGTTAAACAAGATGGAAGACTGGCTCCCCTGGATGAGGCAGTTCAAAGTGCAGGTGAACGAAATGAGTCTTCAGGAGCAGAGACTGATTCGGACTAAGACAATGAAATATAAAAACAAGAAAGTTGAGCAAAATAGCCATGAAGTAAATGGTGGCACCACAAGCACAAGCGACTTTCTACAGACAAGACCACCCAAGACACGTTTAGTGGCACATGCACACCCAGTAGGACTCTCACTTACTTTAGTTATTCTGCTTGCTGTGTTCAGAGGTTGGACTGATATCAAAAGAGGGAAAGGAAAAATATTTCTTTTCTGGTAAGCTACAAGTATTGACAAAGACATTCCTTTAGGACTGTACATTTTGAATGAGGGCATTAATAGTACGAGTGAATGTATTCTTGTAGGACTGCGCCAGCTGTGTGTGAAGAAATTAGTGTTGTTTAGTAACAGTGTTTCTAAAGATATTCCAGTAGGACTGTTGAGATATGAGCAAAAGCATTCCTGTAGGACTGAAACAGTGTGATTGAAGGCAGCCCTGCAGGAGTGTAATGCTGTCTGTGCAGACATTCCTGTAGCACAGTGGCAGTATGAGTGAAAACATTCATGTATAACTGTTAACGTTTTATGTGCAGGTATTCCTCTAAGACTGAAAACAGAAGACATTCCTGTAGGACTTAAACACAGTAAGGAAAGGCATTCCTGTAGGAGTGTAGCACTGTAAGTGAATGGATTCCTGTAGGACTGTAAATTTGTGTGCGAAGACATTTCTTGTAAGATTGTGTCAGTAAAAGTGAAGATAGTCCTGCAGGACTGTAGCAGTGCAAGAGATGGCATCCTTGTACGACTGTACTTGTACAGTCGGAGAGATTCCTATAGAATGGTAACACTGTGAGTGAAGACAATTGTAGCAGTATGAGTAAAGGCATTCCTGTAGGATAGCTGTACTAGCATGCCAGTAGTATTATATTCTACAAACTTAACTTGTAAGAGCAGATGCTGGAAGGCTAGAACATCAGAATGTACCTTTGGCATCAAACGTATCAGGGCAAGCATTACTTCATTGATTTTGTGAGATAAACCTAAAACAGAGTCTGTATCTTTTAAGATTACAAAAAACAGAATACACAGTGATTGCAAGAACTTTGAGAGAATGAAAAAAAAATTAAGGCTAAGGATTGCCCAATGAAATATTAACATTTTTTCTAATACATTGTAAAATAATAGTTAAAAAATATTGCTCTTACTAAACTCCATGAGGAAATTATTTACTGGGTATGTACATACATGTCCACGTGTGTTTGTGTGTATATTTGTGTATGCATGTGTGTATGTATGTGCATATGTGATTTGAGTCTTGGGTGTGGGTGTGTGGGTGTGTGTTTCTAATGCATCTAAATTTCTCAGGCTGTATTCCAGCTGCCCTCACATTTTCCTACCTGACTCTATCCAAGAAATGGGGGAAAAGATGTGCTTGGAATACTTTTTCACGCTATGTTTTTGTACCTTTGTATGTTATTATAACGGAAGATGTGTAATGAGCTTAATTATGTAATATTTTTCAGATGTTATGATAGCTACAGGAACAAGGGCTTTTTATGTTCCTTTCAGAATCAACACTCAAATACAGCTTCATAGCACGATGAAGTCAAATACAGTGAATCTTGGTTTCTTCTGCAACAAGGTCTTTTCCTTATCCTGTAAATATTTTAAATTTAGTAAATCTCAAAGTGTCAGATTCACATTAAGTCAATGATTTTCATGCTCATAATAGCAGGTGTCTTAAGGTATGGTATTTGCCATATTTAAAACTGACAATCACTGAGACTAGAACACTTAATTATTCTGCTAAACGTCACTTATTTAAAGTATTGGAAAAGATCTGAAGTTCTCAGGTAAATGCCCATTAATAATACCACCTACTTGTGATTTTGTTTCTGTTGATATGCCTACTCTTACACGTATAGACATGCATTCACTACGTTTGTTTTATTAATATGACAGCTATCCTGTCGTATATTTAGTAGGTTTACTATCGCAGTCTTGAGACCACTGTCTTGAAATCCATAATTTCAAAACCATAATATTGGAAGACCAAAATGCTGAAAGACCACAATATCAAATTTCTGGGTCTACACCCTTGCAGGACCCAAGTTAGCGGTTGTTCCTGGGTCACCACCCATTTAGGACCCCCATTAGCACTGCTTCTTTGTTCACACTTGTAAGGTGATTCAGTAATCACGATTTTAGGGATTGTGGTCTTTCAGGGTTTTGGTCTTACCTCAGCTGATGCCATCATTCCATATAAATGCTTCATAGCCTCCTGTCTTGTGATGACAAAACACCTTATACACATGTTTAGATTGTCATGCATGATCCTGGATGCATGCTGATGACTGGTTAAGATGTTTACTTGGGATCCTGCATGCATGCTGATGACTGGTTAAGATGTTTACTTGAGATCCTGCATGCATGCTGATGATTGGTTAAGACGTTTACTTGGGATCCTACAAGCATGCTGATGATTGGTTAAGATGTTTACTTGCTTTCCTCTGAGTTCTTAGAGAGCTTTGTTTGGGTTCACCAATTCTGCTACTTGTTCAGAGCTGTGTGGCTCTGGTTCTACCCTTTGGATGTGACCATCATCTATCATTGCCCATCCCACATGGGATCATTCCACATTGTTATATTAGGATCCATTAATAAACAACTGCATAATAGGTCTTAAGAGGCAAATTTGTTACACTGGCCCTAAGTTTCCTATTCTGTTTATACCTGATGTGTATGCTTTTGTCAACTCTCAGTTAACTGGCAGATGGGTTTCAATCTACAATCACATGCAATATTCAAGTGAATTTATCTTTGGGTGTCAGAAATGTCTCTCACTTAGCAGAATTTTCATATGTTCATCAATTCTATCAGAGTGAGCATTGTGTGTGTGTGTGTGTGTGTGTGTGTGTGTGTGTGTGTGTGTGTGTGTGTGTGTGTGTGTGTAAAATGACTACTCTGGATCTAACAGCTTTACTGACCCATATCGATCAGGCCACTTACCTGGGTGCCTTCAAACAATTTGATATTTCCTTTATTACTGACATGATGCTTAGCTGATTAGTAAGTAGTAAGTCTGAAATTTGCATTTGGCCATCTGTTGTAAATTCACATACAGAAATGATTTAAATGAATCCAGTATATTAGATGCGATGTAGTTAGCATGCCTGTTTGACTGTTATGCCTGTTCTTGATCTAGACTCCCCTTTATCTGTTGTTGAAGTTTCTACTGTTGCTGTTTGGAGCTAGTTGTTTGATTAGCATCAACAACACATTACATGTCATCTTCACCACCAGTTCTGACGATAGCTGTGCAGAATGTAGGGTTCACCTGTAGTATTCTCACTCGCCTTCCATTTGGTATCTGCACTTCTTGACATAAGAACTTTCTCCATTTCATTTGGGACCTCTTTGTTTTATATTATAAATGTGTTTCCTCCTATTTTACAGGTTTTATATATCATCATACCTCCTATGGCTTTATTTGGTCACTTCCTTGTGCTTTTAATTTTGCATCATTAGCACAACGGTATTTTATTGATGCATCCCCTACTGAACTCACATCTTAAGACGATCTTATCTTTTCAGCCAAGACCTCCTGTCATAGGTTCTTTCTTTCATTACTAGGCTAATGACCTCAGGGGGCATTTTTAAGCCTAGACATGTTTCTGAAATGTATCTGACAAGTTTTGATACCCTAAGGTTATTTTAAGAGGTATACATAGGCTTGGGCATGGATGGTCAAGCATTTATCGACTGCCTGTCTCTCCTAGAGACATAGGTACTAGACAAGGGGTAAGTTTCCAATTTCCCCTTCCATTAGTCAAAGCTGCACTTGAATTAGGGTAGGGAAGAACTCTGCTTCATGTGAATGGCTAACTTGTTCCAGAGAAGGGGTAGTCTCTGAGATGCATACCTGTCCTTCCATTGTGTTCTATTTATGGTGCAGATGATGTTTACGTCTCTAGATCAAGTAATTCTGATGCTATTTGTTTTGCAGATGTGCAACAGGTCCATTTGAGTAGGATTAGATAATACTTTGCAGGCCAGGTATAGATCATTTGTCAGCAATTTATAGGAGACTAAGTACAGGGAAAGGGCTTTGAGGCAGTCCTTGTACGGCATGTTGTTTAGCATGAAACCTCTGTGGATGTTGCAGTTGGTGAATATGCCTGTGCCAGTACATACCAAAGGGATCACTGTACTCAATAATCAATATAAGGGCAGAGTACAGTGGAATAAGGACATCTTTTGACCTAGATAACATGCCCCTGCTTATAAGAGAAGATGAATGACAACAAATGTGCTTAATAAGGGCCTGTGTGTTCATGTACAGTGACTTAACACGTTTATTCATTCGTTGTACCGATCTGAAATATGAGCAAGTGTCCTGTGTCACTATCCAGCATACATATTGATTAATAAGCTGACCCCTTGTTTACTACCAGTGTAATACAAACAGAAGGATATTTTTATTGGTAAGAGGAAGGAATTAAGCATTCCTTTTTAAGCACTGATTTTCCCCAGTAAGAAACAGCAGGCCATTGGAAAGAGCAGTCATTTGCAGATACTAATTTTTTTCTGATTCCTAAAATAATTTCTGACGCGAGTTAATTGTGCACCTATATACTTGGCGTCAGTTCAGATTTTCACTGGTGCATTGTGGCACATAGTTTAGTGACCTGCACAGTGACCACAAAATCTGTTTTTTTCTTATACCTATGTTAGTAAATTTGATGTGTACTGCCTATGTTAGTAAGTCTGATGTGTACAACCTATGTTAGTAAGTCTGATGTGTACAACCTATGTTAGCAAGTCTGATGTATGCAACCTATGTTAATAAGTCTGATGTATACTGCCTATGTTAGTAAGTCTAATGTGTACTGCCTATGTTAGTAATTCTGATGTGTACAACCTGTGTTAATAAGTCTGATGTGTACTGCCTATGTTAATAAGTCTGATGTGTACTGCCTATGTTAGTAAATCTAATGTGTACTGCCTATGTTAGTAAGTCTGATGTGTACAACCTATGTTAGTAAGTCTGATGTGTACTGCCTGTGTTAGTAAGTCTGATGTGTACTGCCTGTGTTAGTAAGTCTGATGTGTACAGCCTATGTTAGTAAGTCTAATGTGTACTGCCTATGTTAGTAAGTCTGATGTGTACAGCCTATGTTAGTAAGTCTGATGTATACAGCCTATGTTAATAAATCTGATGTGTACTGCCTATGTTAATAAGGCTGATGTGTACTGCCTATGTTAGTAATTCTGATGTGTACAACCTGTGTTAGTAAGTCTGATGTGTACTGCCTGTGTTAGTAAGTCTGATGTTTACTGCCTATGTTAGTAAGTCTGATGTGTACAACCTATTTTAGTAAGTCTGATGTGTACTGCCTATGTTAATAAGTCTGATGTGTACAGCCTATGTTAATACGTCTGATGTGTACTGCCTATGTTAGTAAGTCTGATGTGTACAACCTATGTTAGTAAGTCTGATGTGTACTGCCTATGTTAATAAGTCTGATGTGTACAACCTATGTTAGTAAGCCTGATGTGTACTGCCTGTGTTAGTAAGTCTGATGTGTACAGCCTATGTTAGTAAGTCTGATGTGTACTGCCTATGTTAATAAGTCTGATGTGTACATCCTATGTTAATAAGTCTGATGTGTACAACCTATGTTAGTAAGTCTGATGTGTACTGCCTATGTTAGTAAGTCTGATGTGTACAACCTATGTTAGTAAGTCTGATGTGTACTGCCTGTGTTAGTAAGTCTGATGTGTACAACCTATGTTAGTAAGTCTGATGTGTGCAATCTATGTTAGTAAGTATGGTGTGTACTGCCTATGTTAATAAGTCTGATGTGTACAACCTATGTTAGTAATTCTGATGTGTACTGCCTATGTTAATAAGTCTGATGTGTACAGCCTATGTTAGTAAGTCTGATGTGTACTGCCTATGTTAATAAGTCTGATGTGTACTGCCTATGTTAATAAGTCTGATGTGTACAACCTATGTTAGTAAGTCTGATGTGTACTGCCTATGTTAGTAAGTCTGATGTGTACAACCTATGTTAGTAAGTCTGATGTGTACTGCCTGTGCTAGTAAGTCTGATGTGTACAACCTATGTTAGTAAGTCTGATGTGTACTGCCTATGTTAATAAGTCTGATGTGTGCAGTCTATGTTAGTAAGTCTGGTGTGTACTGCTTTCCAGATAAGAGCTGCCCTGTGATGGATGCCATTTCATCTGGGGTGCTGCCAGGAGTATGCCATAGAAGAGTCTAGTTTGAACTCAATCCTGAACGGCATAAAGCAAGTGTGTGTGTGTGTGTGTGTGTGTGTGTGTGTGTGTGTGTGTGTGCGTGTGTGTGTGTGTTTCAACAGCAATTTCACCCTTGAAAGAAAGGATGTTGATGACATTCTCCCCCTATGCCCACTTCTGCTGCATTCCTGCCTTTTATGCTGCAGTCTTCAACTGACTGCATTCTTTCATATACCTATTCTGCATAAAATTATAATTGCTCACTTTCTCCCAATGCCTATTTCTGTCAGAATGATGCTGAGGTAAACATCAAACTGTAAAGTCCCAGAAATGAAATGACTAAAATATGTTGTCTATACTTTTACAACTATTCAACCCACAATCTGCTATATTCTAGTACTAGAATGTGCTTGATAGCCTACGATAAAGTACTTATGAAAGAAAAATGTATTCATGAGCCATTCCCCTTTAAAGTCACCTACCACATGCCCTCCACGAGTGCTTGATTCAGATTTCAAACAACAGCAGTCATTCACTTTATAAACTCATTTTAATTCTTCATACACACAACTATGATTTAGTCTGTCAAACCGTCTTGTAGCCCCACCAAACTTGTTTTGCCCTTAAAATGATCATATTCTACAAACTTGGCACAGTGTAGAAAGTCCTATTTTAGAGATTTTTTTGACATCTAGATACATTTTGTTTATCTCACTCCATCCACTGCTACTGTACAACAAAACATTCTAAAAAGTCAAATCTTTTTTTTTTATTTCACTGCAGCTATATTTATATTGGTAATATCAGCTTTTGTAGCTTTGGGTGCATGTGTGTGTTTGTGTGTACAAGACAGTCTAGTCATGTGTGAGTAAGTATGTATGTATGTATGTTTTAAGCGTGTTTGTGTATATCTTTATCATGTTATGCTTCAAATCACTGCTGCCAATTTCTCATACTGGGCCCTCATATTCTGAAATGATTTGCACTCAGGGCACAAAGCTGTACATGATGGTCTTGGTGCAGTTATCTTCCCCAAGATTAGGACTGTTTCAAATCCACTGATTTAACATAAATTAAAAAGAAAAAAGCTTCTAAATTAACATCGGTGTTACATAAATTAATTATTGCTTGCACTATGCCCAAACTAAATTAAATTATTGATTGATAGAGTATTCAAAATGCATTGCGTCTTCAAACTAGATTCCTTCTTTAAAACAAATTCTTTCATTTAGTAGACACATTCTACTCAGGGGTATGTATTTTGAATACTTTTAAGACTCGGTCAGGTATTAAACATGTGTGGGCTGCAGCTTTCTCCCTTACATCTCTGTATCAGAATTATAGCAGTGCCGTTTGCAAGACTTACGTAAACACTTACCTTTATTCGTGTTACTCATATAAGTCAGGTAATAGCCTGAAGTGAAGATATATTATCCCATGATATATTTATTCTCTAATTTATATTGAATATTTTCTAACCATAAATATAACTGCAATTCCTTTCTGAAAAAGGATTTGTATATGTTCCAGGTATATTTACCTAGAAATCAGAACGATTGCCCATTAGTCCGGAAAACACTGTACTAGCTCTGGTATTCTATTTAGCAACTTAAATAGAATGCTTTAGTCCGTTAAAACACAAACCCAGTCCTGCTTTTCTTCACAAAAGCATCACTAACGTGCTACTGTTAGATGTCAAACTTGGAGAAGACATTTTCCCTCCACCCTGACATGCCCATTTATGTCACAAAATAGATGTGGATGTGAGCGAAGTGGATAGGGAAATGGAAGAGAGACTGGGTAAGGGGCTAAAGCGAAAGGTGGCAACCCTAATGTAAACTGACAGCAGATGAGTACTCAAGCCCTTGTTCTTCTATTTCATGCATAAAGACGATTTCAGTGGAATTTCTCAGACTCAGCACCTGGGCCCTTTATCACCTTCATGACAGTTTAACTTCTGCACTGACAGTTGTGGATGTAGTGAAATTGCAGTATGCAGTGTGAGCCAAAGGCAGTATTGCACACTGCTTCTAAGGAGAGGACACTACTGCAGGCCTTGAAAAGAGAACATCTCACTTGGTTTCTGATTTTAATCCTTTCAGTCTCAAGCCATAAAATAAGCACAGGATAAGCATGAATCATGCCATGCATTGAAAGCAATGCAATGAAAATGTTCCACGGTCACTGTACTTACATTTTGGTGATTAAAACATTTATTTCTATTATAATTCTTGTGTTCTGTGAAATGTTAATGATAATTATGTCTGGAAAATCATGACACCTAAGCTTTGCAAATAATTAGCGTTTTGAAGCCATGAAAGATTAAAATGCAGGGAAATGTTTAAGTGAGTCATGCACTTCATACAACGTATAAAGGAGACTTGGAAATGTTACATATATATGTATATGTTAGAAGCATTCTTACACTGCTATTTTAAAGCTGTCACCTTAAAACAGTTATTCTGTATTTTTTCTTTCAAACTTGTAGTGTTTATTTTTCCTGAGCCATTCAGATGCACTGTTTTAACTGTATTACACTGGAATTTTCAGCTAACTGCTGAGTATGTTCTTTGCAATTGAAGAAAGACTGCTTTTTGCATTTTAGCAAAATAACCTTCCTTTATCTGTATACTGAAATTAATAAATTAAATCAGGTTGTTTTGTGCATTATTTGATGCTTTTTTATTAGGCAAATGGTTTAATGACTGATCTTACACAGTAAACAGAAGATCTTAGGTGGGCTGTATTACTAAAACCAGTAAGCATCCTGAATGGTTGAGTGCAGACTGACAGCCAATAAAAGTGCATTTGGATTAATGTTAGCAAATCGTGAGGAACTCTTTATGTAACCAAGTGTCTTTCTATGGTATTAGCTGCTGGATTTTCAACATCACTCCAAAATGTGTAGAAATGACATGACTTATTGTTACATGTACCCTAATCAGGCTAGGTGATGCTGCAATTATTTCTGACATAAACAACTTAATGATTGGCTTGTGTTGGATCAACAATGAGTCCCTGATGTTCTATACCCACAAGTAAACCAGATGAGTCAAACTTTCATCTATTGCATCCACCCAAACTGGGAGATGAAATAACCTCACATGTTGTTTTTGCATGGTCAATCTCCTCTGCCCTCCTCCTGTGGAAGACTTCATCACTACCACCAACCCCTAACTGTATATACACTAACTCCATGGTCACATAACTATGGCTAAAAGAGTGAAAAAGTAGCTGGCACAAGTGCAATCTTGCAGAAGGACCAGCGTATGTTAAAACCTTCTCTTGACCAGGAACAGCAAGACTTCCAGTGGTTACCAATCATGAAATGGTACGTCTCACATTTTTATTTGATTATGGTATGAAATGGTGACAACAATAAACCAAATTTCTAATGACTTTTAAAGATGGTAGTCTACCAGTAAAATGCACTATGCAGTTCTCCCAGTAATTTTAAAAGTACAGAAACAAGTCATCAAGGTAACTGAAGCAGTTCCCCACAAGTAGGAAGTGCAACATCAAGAGATGGTGCAACAGTTTGTGGTATAGCTTTCAGCAGCAGGCATATAGCACCACCAAGTGGCAGTGCAACAGTTTGTGGTATACCTTTCAGCAGCAGGCATGTAGCCCCACCAAGTGATGGTGCAACAGTTTGTGGTATAGCTTTCAGTAGTAGGCATCTAGCACCACCAAGTGGCGGTGCAACAGTTTGTGGTATAGCTTTCAGCAGCAGGCATGTAGCACCACCAAGTGGCGGTGCAACAGTTTGTGGTATACTTTTCAGCAGCAGGCATGTAGCCCCACCAAGTGGCAGTACATCAGTTTGTGGTGTAGCTTTCAGCAGCAAGCATGTATTATCCTGCATTTGTTTAATTATTTTAGGTTTGATTAGCACATTGCACTGATGAGTGAAGGCACTATTCTGCGGAGTCGAGCAGAGAAAACCTTCAGTGAGCATACAGCACATAGCAGACTTCATAGTCAGAGAAGAATAACAGACACATTATCACAAAGGTACATGAACTTGAAGCCTCTGAAAAGTTTCTGGTAATATTAGCTATGTGCATCGTTGGCTGTTGATGTGGTAGTGGTCACATTTTGGGCATGGAGACACCTATACTCTGCTGCTTCTTTCTTGCCAGAATGAAAGTCAGGCACACCTGTTTGCGGCACGTGTGGAAAAAAAAAACAAAGAGGAGTCAGCCAGTGCAGGCAGGTTTTGATTTCCCCAGTGCTGCAAATGAATTAAAGTAAAGAATTTACAGTTACTAAGAACAGAAATTTTATGATAAAATAGAAAGGCTAAATTGTCTTGTGCAAAAATGTCCAAGTCTTCCCTCAAGTTATAGCAGAAACTGGGATGCCAGAGTGTAGAATTTTGTGTTTGGCAAAAGGAGTACCGCCAACCTGAAGAAGGCAAGTCCTATGCAGTGATGACCAGTTTAAGAATGGAGAAGGCTATTCTCTATCCTGCTGACAAACCTTAGACTATGGGTTGCTATTGCTGTGCACAGAATCACAGAAGTGAATAGAAAGTAAGACACCCTGGTAACAAACTGCCCATTCCTCTGCCTCTTTAACCCCAGTTGAACAAAGTTTGACAGGAAATGTAAGGAGGAAGTGCAGCATAGCATGGCAGAGCCGATCCGAGGAACCTGTAATCAGGCGCACCATGTTGCTTACTTTAAACTGTCAGAAGTTTATTTTACCTTCAGTGTATTCTTGGAGATTTTTAGATGGTCCCTGCATTTTGTATATACAGTGGACATTCTGTGATTGTCTATGAGCAAAACAGTGGCCAGACATTAGCACAGCAACACAAAGACATGTGTAACAGGCAGGAAAATATGTGGAGACTTATCTAGCTGTTTACCTGAATAGGAACTATTCTGCTTAAAATTATTTGCAGTGATATTTGACACATTCACTTCATCTCTCTTTAAAATGATGGGAATAGATTGATATTGTTTAAAAGACCTTCTAGTAAGGGGTGTTTATTCACAATCTTTTTCTTGTAATATGTTGACTAATGATTTTGTAGAAGTTAATAAAGAAAGTTGAGTTATATAAGTAATATAAACCAAGAAACCAAATTAATAAATTCATCAAACCTCAACTGGTAAACTAAATGCAAACAACTTCTCTGTCTAGTAAGTCTCATGATAGGTTTGGCTGTGATAAATCTTCTAAAATTTTTGACACAATTTTTCATTCAAACCACAAGTGAAAAAACATATCCCAACTGACAGTGTAACATGCCAGGGAAAAACATTCTTTTTTTTTTTTTTTTTAAGAACAAAACAATATTTTTGTTGGTTCAGTTCTCACTGCTTCTAGCACAAACACTGATCCCATCTCTGAGATGACTATTTTACCTGGTGGTAGGTATTCTTATTGTACAAGAAGAAGTGGACATGACTTCCATCTGAGTAAGGCAGCTACTGAGGAGTGTACCAACTATCTAATCACAAAGACATATACAGTGGTTACTAGTGAGATCAAAATTGCTCCATGAAATTGGTCATTAGAAATGGGGGAGGCAACTAAGAGACAACGTGAAGTATTTTATCAAAGAAAAATGGAGAGAGCAATGGGTGAAAACAGTTCACAAAATGACCTTCTCATGAACTCACTAGAACAGAGTCTACCTGTAATTTCAGGCAACTCTACAGGGGCCAAAAGTTTGCCCTTGAGTAGCTGATGGGGAAGTATTACTGGTGACACACAGTTACATAGTATTAAAAACATTTCTAAAATATTAAGTTGGTAACAGTAACTTGTCTGTTTGGCTGCAAAATGCAGGATGTTCCGTTATCCTAAAAATATTTTTAAAAGCAGAAAACTGTATGAATTACTAGTAATTTCTTGTGTCAGCAACAATGTAGGAAAAACTACTATGTCCCAACAGTGAGAACTAGTGGATTCAATAAAGGCACTTCAAAGTGATGCTTACAGGTGCATTTCCAGCTGTGTATTTCAGTCAAAGTATGAGCAGTGTTTTGTTAAAATTAGCAAACATGTTGCAACTCTCATTTAAATAGTGGTATAAATGTAATAGACATTTAAGAAAAGTTTATGTATAAGCCCTTAGTTTTTGCAGGGGATAACTATCATTTTACTGGTAAGGGAAATATGAACTTTGGCGGGTACCTTACAAAGACTGAAGATGTTTTTAAGAAAAATATTTTTTGAGTGAAAAATCACCAACTAGCCCCAGAAAACTTGTATTTACTGCCTATTAATGAATGCTAGACATTTTGTCTACAAAACTGAATAATTTGAAGTTACACTTTAAAAATACTAACTGCATTGTTTTTATCACTGCAATTTGGTTCAATAGCAACTTGTCTATTAACATCCAAGGCTTTTAGGAATTTCATAGTTAACTTCACAGAAGTATGTGGTGATATTTCAATGTGTACCAAAAATGACATTAAAGCAATCAGTATTATGGAGGTATATAAACAGCTTGGTAACTGTGTAATGGAACTGGTTACCTGGTATCGGCCATCTAACATGAGCAAAAGTGATGCAAAGCTCTGTGGCTGAACTAAGAAAATGTTTGGACAAGACTTACATGATTACAGCTGGTGATTTAAATGCTTCCTTTCCTAATTGGGAAAATTGCATGCCAGAGTTCTGTTATGGAAACTTACAGAACACTGCCAGGTTCATAAGTAAAGGTAATCATAGGACAGCGAAATCCTTCTTATACTTGTATTCGTATACATAACTATGCAGAAGAAGGTGTTCTACAAAAAATGTAGATGAACTTTATGGCTAGTTTGTTTGTAGTGGAGCGTCTACAACAACAACAAAAGTAACATGTCACACTTTGGACTGGATAACAATAACCATCAATTATGCCATCAATCAGGATATAATGCCTAAGAGTAACTCAGTCAAAGATCTTTAAATTATTATTGATATCCAGCTCAAGCTTGAAAACAATACTGTAAACGTTGTGACATGGTGCTGTGAGTGACATGTTAAGAGGTATAACAAGCAGACATAGGACCTCCTTAATTGGGCCTTATGCTGAATATAGAGTTCAAGTTATCATCATCTTCTTTTGGCTGTTCCCATTAGGGGTTGCCACAGCAGATCACCTGTTTCCATTTCTTCCTGTCCTCTGCATCCTGCTGTGTCACACCAACCACCTGCATGTCCTCTCTCACCACATCCATAAACCTTATCTTAGGCCTTCCTCTTTTCCTGTTACCTGGTAGCTTCATCCTTAGCATCTTTTTCCCAATATACTCAGCATCCCTCCTCAGCACATGTCCAAACCAATGTAATCTTGCCTCTCTAGCTTTGTTTCCAAACCTTCCAACCTGGGCTGACCCTCTAATATACTTACTCCTAATCCTGTCCACCCTGTCATACCGAGTGCAAATCTTAACATCTTTAACTCTGCCACATCCAGCTCAAACTCCTGCCTTTTTGTCAATGCCACTATCTCCAACCCATATAACATAGCTGGTCTCACTACCCTCTTGTAGACCTTCCCTTTCACTCTTACAGGTACTCGTCTGTCACAAGTCACTCTTGACACTCTTCTCCACCCACTCCATCCTGCCTGTACTCTCTTCTTCACCTGTCTTCCACACTCACCATTACTCTAAACTATTGATCCCAAGTATTTAAACTCATTCACCTTAGCCACCTCTACTCCCTGCATCCTCACCATTCCTCTATTCTCCCTCTCATTCACAAACATATATTCTGTCTTAGTCCTGCTGACCTTCATTCCTCTTCTCTCTAGAGCATATCTCCATCTCTCCAGGGTCTCCTCCACCAGTTCCCTACTCTCACTACAGAGTACAATGTCATCTGCAAACATCATAGTCCACAGGGACTCCTGTCTGATCTCGTCTGTCAACCTGTCCATCACCATTGCAAATAAGAAAGGGCTCAGAGCTGATCCTTGATGTAACCACACCTCCACCTTAAATGCATCCGTCTCTCCCACCACAGACCTCACCGCTGTCACACTACCCTTGTACATATCCTGTACCACTCTTACATACTTCTCTGACATGCCTGACCTCCTCATACAATACCACAACTCCTCTCTAAGCACCCTGTCATATGCTTTCTCTAAGTCTACAAAAACACAATTCAACTCCTGACATTCTCTGTACTTCTCCATCAACACTCTCAGAGCAAACATCGCATCTATAGTGCTCTTTCCCGGCATGAAACCATACTGCTGATCACTAATCATCACGTCCCTTCTTAAACTAGCTTCCACTACTCTTTCCCATAACTTCATGCTGTGACTGATCAATTTAATCCCTCTGTAGTTACTACAGCTCTGCACATTGCCCTTATTCTTAAAAATCGGTACCAAAACACTTTTCTCCACTCCTCAGGCATCCTCTAACTTTCCAAGATTTCATTAAACAATCTGGTTAAAAACTCCACTGCCATTTCACCTAAACACCTCCATGCTTCCACAGGTATGTCATCTGGGCCAATAGCATTTCCATTCTTCATTCTCTTCAAAGCTATCCTTACTTCCTCCTTGCTAATCCATTGTACTTCATGATTCACTATCCCTACATCATCCAACCTTCTCTTCCTCTCATTCTCTTCATTCATCAACCCCTCAAAGTACTCTTTCCATCTCCTCAACACACTCTCCTCACTTGTGAGTACGTTTCCCTCATTATCCTTTATCACCTTTACCTGCTGCACATCTTTCCTAGCTCGGTCCCTCTGTCTAGCCAATCGGTACAGGTTCTTTTCTCCCTGCTTAGTGTCCAACCTTTCATACAACTCTTCATATGCCTTATCCTTAGCCTTCGCCACCTCTCTCTTTGCCATGCACCTCATCTCCTTATACTCCTGTCTACTTTCTTCATCTCTCTGACAATCCCACTTCTTCTTTGCCAACCTCTTTCTCTGTATACTCTCCTGTACTTCCTCATTTCACCACCATGTCTCCTTGTCATCTTTCCTCTGTCCAGATGTCATACCAAGCACCTTTCTAGCAGTCTCCCTTACTAGCTCTGCTGTAGTTACCCAGCTATTTGGTAACTCTTCACTGCCACCTAGTGCCTGTCTTAACTCATCCCTGAACTCCACCTCACAATTACCCTTTTTCAATTTCCACCATTTGATCCTTGGTGCTGCCCTCACAGTCCTCCTCCTCTTCTTGATCACCAACGTCATCCTACAAACCACCATCCTATGCTGCCTAACTACACTTTCTCCAGTCATCACTTTATAGTCTCCAATCTCCTTCAAACTGGCCCTCCTACATAAGATATAATCCACCTGTGTGCATCTTCCTCCACTCTTGTATGTCACCCTATGCTCTTCCCTCTTGTTAAAATACATATTCACCACAGCCATGTCCATCCTTTTCGCAAAATCCACTACCATCTGACCTTCTGCATTCCTTTGTTTAACACCATACCTACCCATCACTTCCTCATCCCCTCTGTTCCCTTCACCAACATGCCCATTGAAATCTGCTCCAATCACCACTCTCTCACCCTTGGGTACAGTCATCACCACTTCATCTAATTCACTCCAAAATTTTTCTTTCTCATCCATTGCACACCCAACTTATGGAGCATATGCACTAACAACATTCATCATTACACCATCAATTTCCAGCTTCATAAACATCACTCTATCCGACACTCTTTTCACCTCCAAAACACTCTTAGCATGCTGTTCCTTCAGAATAACTCCTACACCATTTCTCCTCCCATCCACACCATGATAAAACAATTTGAACCCACCTCCGATACACCTAGCCTTACTCCACTTCCATCTGGTCTCTTGCACACACAATATACCATCATATCAGCTACCTCTCTCCCTATACCAGTCATACTGCCAACATTCAAAGTTCCGACCCTCACTACCACAGTCCTAGCCTTTCTCCTCTCTTCCTGCCTTTGGCCATGCCTTCCGCCTCTTCTCCTCCTTCGGCCAACAGTAGCCCAATTTCTGCCAGCACCCTGTTGGCTAACAGTACTGGTGATCGTCGTCGTTAACCTAGGCCTCGACCGATCCGGTATGGAAATATTTATTGGTGTCTGCATGAAATGATTTGGTGAAGTTTTACGCCGGATGCCCTTCCTGACCCTCCCCTCCCCATTTATCCAGGCTTGGGACCGGCACAAAGAAATGCACTGGCTTGTGCATCCTAGTCAGTTTATATTTACAATAATTCCTTGGAGGTTAGAAAGAATTCAGAACATATCACCAGCCGAGTTTTGTTATGTTTTGATTTTGTAAATAGCTATATAACGTGATTACAGTCTTTATTTTGAACAGTTAGATTTTATTCTAAATGTAAATCAATGTCATGTAATAAAAAGTAAAAACAGTGGACAACAAACCAGGGTACAGCTGTTATAGAAAGTGAAATAACTAAAACAAAGTGAAAAACAAAAGTGAAATAACTAAAACATAGTGAAAAACAACAAAAACGACTTCAAAAGAACTAAGAAGTGGTTTATTATGTGAGCAACTTAAAAATTCAAATACAAACCTGTTAGCAGTTTTCTTTCAAGGTGTGTGGAACTTCATCAAACTGGTTTAAATTTTATGAGTGAGGTTATATATAAGAGCATGCAAAAGTCACATGGTTCAACTCAACAAACCAAAACAAAAATTAAAAAGTGTATGTATGAGATGCTAAGATGCATAATAACTAAAAGTAAGTAACAGCATTGTAAAATGTATATACATAATTGCACTAAATGCAAAAAGTTAATACTTAAAGAATAATGCTTTAAGCTTAAAATTAATAACACTATTCAAGACAGGACTTCTGATAGTCATCCTAAAGTGTAACAATAATATCCACAGGTACCGTGGGATCTCAATGGCATCCTCTATTTGCCCTTTTGGTACTTCACCAACACAAAAATAGGCTTTCTAAAAGACATGCAGACTGAAGGATGCCTACTCAGTGCATTATTAGGACTATTCTTTGTTATGGCATATAGATGTTCATATACCCCAGTGCCTAGTCTATGGACAATTCTGGCAGGTATACAATGTAGGTGCTGCTATATGCAAAAATATCTTGTATCAGGAACTATAAAATGACACTGTGGACAAACATCATGTGCATATGTATCCTGGCATTTAGGGTTAAGTTTTGAGATATCCCAACATTAGGTGCTTCGGAAAGAATTTTCTAGATTAAAATTTCTGTCACTTATGAATACTGGTTAGGTGGCCAGAGCTTGTGTCAATTCTTGATATGAAACTAAGCTGTTGCAGTATTTGCGAACAATGTCTTTGCTTCAGCATCAGAACAGACAGTAAGAATCAAGGCATTTGTCTGCTTTGATGCATTCTTTCTGGAGACTGGGTTACCTGGATTGAATGATTCACTTGAAAGGGTAAGTATCACATATACCAATGGATGTAAACCTCAGTCATGTTTATTCATATCACCTTTAACATATCTTTTAGCTGTATATTTCTCATGAAATGCACTGGTTTTACTCATGCCTTTATCTAAAGAAGTTAAACTGGAAGTCTAAATAACTTGATTCGGGTAATATTGCCTTCTAAATATTTATGCTTCTGAAGTGGAGCAGAACTTATTTGTTGTGAATTTTGTCAATGTACTTGCATATATAATGTAACCATGTGTTCATTTTCACTTACATTGGTCTTAACACTGTTGTCACTGAAAGATATATAAAAAGAAAGGACTTTGTAGACCTAGTCAGAAGTTACAGAAGAAGTTAAGGAGTCTGGACTTAATAAGGCAGATGGAGGATATGGCAATGACTATAGAGAAGACACGTTTTTCCAAAGCTTGTTTGCCAGAGGATATATCTAGTACCCTCTTAAGATTTTTTTTTTTTTTTGCTTGGGTCACAGAGGATACCTAGTCTTACACATTTTATGAGGGGACTCAGAATGATTCCACTTTTCTGAATTAAACCACATATCTTTATGTTGATAACTTGGAGAGTTATAATAGTAAGAAAACAATGACAGAGATGTTAATAATTGATAGAATTAAGAAGGAACTGACATCACCATCAGCTCCCCTTTTCTTGATTTCCATACAGGATCAGGATTTTATGTAAACAGTCCTTACGTTTCTTGACTCAGAGCCACTCTACATTCAACAGTCATGCCTGACTGTTGCAGGTCTTCTCCCACCCAAATCATCTATCTCTTGGCTAGACATCTTTATCTACTCTTGCTTTCTTGTGTTTCCCAAGTATGATTTACCAAATAATCAACATTTGCTTTCCTGCCTGTGACTGAATCACTGCAGTTTGTTGTTTTTGTATTGTGGCCAATTTGGTTTCTGCTCTGATGTCCTCATTTCTTTATTTATACCACAGTGTCCATTCTGCTATCTGTTTCAGGCACTTCATGTCCATCACTTTGAGCTTCCTCTGATGCTCTGCCTTCACTGCCCACTTTTCTGTGTCATACAGAAGCATTGGTCAAATCATTGTTTTATAACATCTTACCTTTCGGCTTCTTTGTCATTCTTCTGTCACTCACTACCCCTGGCACACTGTGGCACCTCTGATTGTAGCTTTGACCTCCTCATTCAGACCTCTCCTCAGCCACACCTACCAGATACACCAAGCTGTTAACTTGTTTCACTCTCTTCCCTTCTATCAGCTGCTTCTGATTCCTCCATTTGCTGCAGTGACCCCTGTATGTACTCAGTTTTATCCCATGTGCCTTCAGGTTTTTATTCCTGCCTCCTATCATTTATGTAGTTCATATTTAGAGTCTGCATGTAGTGGCATAATGTCTGCATCCAGCTGCTTTGTTAATCTGTTCCCTCCAGCCTTTGCTATTTGCTAATGTAGACTCATATGAAGCAGTGTTCTCAGATCTTAATCCTAATGCAACCCTTTCCCACCAGGAAACACTCTTGAATCCAGACATTGTCTGTACTTGTGTCATTGGGTCCTTTTATATAGCCTGCACTAATTCTACCAGTGTTTCTGCGACTTTGAACCATCAGATGCCTGCCAAATCAGCTTTGTAGAGATCCTGTACACATTCTCCAAATCTAAGAATGTCCAATTGGACACTTCCTTCACCTCCAGATTCTGCACTGTCTGTTTTAGTGGAAACACTAGGTCAACTATACTGCATCCTGATTTGGATTTAAACTGCTCATCTTATTTTCTATGACTCTGTATATCCATTTATCAGTCATCCACTTCAGCTCTTTCATGTAGTGTGACAGGAGTCTGATACCTTTCTGCTGCTTGCAGTTGTGCATATCCCCTTTCTCTAGTATATTGCCAGAAGAATGCTTATTCTTGGACAGCTTAGATATACCTTTCTGTCTGTACCACTATGAGTGCCCTTTGCAGCCCTTTCTCCCATAACCCACCCAACATCTTGATTGTATTTGCCAAAGAAGCACGAAAACTTTCTACAGGAAGATATAGAAATTCTGTAATAATACTGCAGTTACTACTGACTGACAAAATTCAGAAGTGGGCTGAAAAGGGGTAGAAATGCAATACTAAAAGATATTACAATAAAGGTATGGACTGATCAAAGATCATCAGTAAGGAAAGTCAGCATTATTTTTCATTTAGGGACGAGAGCTATGGTCACTGTTCAAATTGATTAAAAATCATTTTCAGTTAGCTGAGAAAACAAATGCAGGTATATGAATCACATATGGAAATAGCTAAGTACAAAAAAAGAACAAGAGATATACTGACTAGGTATGTCAACTCAAAGAGAAAAAGAACTTTTGTCATCCACAGTGCATGCCACAACAATAATCCAAACAAGATGGTAGCACACCCAATTCTATCTCACCTGTGCAGCACAGGAGAGTAGAGATTCCCTCCATTTCACAGAAGCAGTGTGTATTACATGTGTAGCTTATTCTTCTACATCTCCTGTAGTAATCAGACAGACATAAACAAGCAAGCACACAGACACAGAACTTCAGTTAAAAGGGCAAAAACAGGGCCAAGGCAAAGTGAAGAGGAAACGATGGATTTTCACAAAGTGTTTAACTTAAGTGACTTTGCAATGAATGAGCATCATTTATCAGTTCTTTTTAAAGGTTTTTCTTTAATTCCTTCTGATTGGGCTATCCTTACTAAATCAATTATAGATCTAAAGTTTTATGTTCATAAATTAAATTTGCGTTATATATTAAATGAAGTTAAACACTTCAATGACAACAATTCTAACATCCTAAAGAAAAGAGACGCTTTGAACCCCGTTTTGCACAGGTTACAAGTTACAAGTATATTGACGATGTTTGTGAGAAAGAGCTTCATACTGTAATAAATTAAATTACAAGTTTTACAACATGTCTGTTTATGAAAGAAAATCATTATTTGGTTTATGTAAAAATTAAGGTTTAAGAATTATGAAAGCCAATAAAGGCAATGGTATAATTTTACTGAATGCAAATGATTACATACGCTATGTTTTGACCATGTTAAGGGATACGAATTATGAAGTTTCTCTGGCCACTATCAATCAGAAATTTACTGTGATTGAAAAGCTTTTAATTGACTTGTTTGAGCAAGGAAAAATAGATTCTAAATTTTTGAATGTTGATTTTCCAAAAATTGCAAAGTTGCTAGAAATTCCCAAAATTCATAAGAATAGATACAATCTGCTGTTTAGATCTAAAGTTGCAGCTGATTTTTATAAAACTGAATCTATTTCTGTATTTTTGGACCTAATTTGAATCCAGTTGTACAGGAGTCTGCATTTTATTTAAAAGGCTCATGGCTATTGTTAATTTTGTTAAACAAGTACAAATTTAGTCAGAAAGAAACAATGTTGATTACACTGGCCATCACTTCTTTATATACATGTATTGCTCAAGAAACAGGCATTGAATTTGTTAGAAAATATTTGTCTAAGTTTAGTTCCTTTGAAAATGATTACATTAACACTATTTGCTCTTTGTTACTGATTATATATATTTTGTTTCTTTTGGATGGCAATTATATTAAAAACAAGAAAGGTATAGTCATGGGTGCAAGAGTTCCATCTGTTTTTACAAACTTTGTGATGGCATAGTAGGAGTAAGAATTTATGTTTACAAACTTTAAAAAAAATACTATTTATAAACTTTACATTGTTGAACTTTTTTTTAATATACTGACAATAAAGATGAACTTGATGTATTTTTAAGGATTTAAAACTTATGACTGATTTTTTTTTTTACTGTAGGTAGTCAAGGTGAGGTAGTTCAATTTTGAGGTATGACTATTACCCTTGATCTAACACACTGTTGTTTCCAGAGTACTCTATACAGAAAAAGCAGTTTTATCAGCAACTATCTTTTTCACAATAGTCAACATCCATTTATGTATGAAAAAGAATGGTGTTAGAGGTCAGTTTATTAGACTCAGTAGGCTGGTTAGCCATGATGACATTTTTCAGAAGGAAATACTTCTTAGAGAATTTTTTTTACAGAGAAGTTACCAATTAGCCTTGTTGGATAACATTATTTCTGAAGTTGTTGGAAATAGACATATCAAGTTTAAGCCGATTTTAATTAATGGCCATCAGATTTCCAATGACAAATCAGATAAGTCAAATTGTTTCATAAGATCATTTCCTTTACCTGTTTCTTTAGATGCATTGGGTATAAAGAACCAGTAATGGATAATTGGGAAACAAACATCTAGCTAGTGTACTTGTGGATAAGCCTAGTTTTACTTATAGAAAAATGCAAAACATTAAGACAATTTTAGAAAATCCTGGAGGTAGTTCACAAAATGTAATCACTACAGCTGGCACTTTTTGGTGCAAACAATGCAAATATTGTAGATACACACACACACACACACACACACACACATATATATATATATATATATATGTATATATATATATATATATATATATATATATATATATATATATATATATATATATATATATGAAGGTTCTTATGTTTTCATTAAGCACTTAAACAGACACATGTGGGCCAATAATACATATACCTGTAATTGAAAAGGGTCGTTTACTTAGCTGTTTATGAATCCTGTACTAGTTTTTTATGTTGGAAAGACTGTTAGAAAGCTTTTTAAAAGCATTTCTAAACATCTGTTAGTTATCAGACACAGAGATTTTTGCAACACTTTGGCAAAGCATGACACATATATTGATTTGAAAATAAAATTTTGTTTTTTGTTTTAGACAGCGTGATGCTGAAACCTTTATTAGTTGATTTTAGTACATTGCTTGAGTCTAAAGAAGTAGCATGGCAAATTTATTTATCATCTGAAAAGCACCCAGGATTGAATGTTCATATAAATCTTAAATGCTTTTTAAAAAGTCAAAGAACCTAAAATGTTTAAGCATTTAATTATGTATTAAAGATTATGTAATTTATATATAATTTTAGGTTTATTCAGAATTATTGGTTTTCTAATTATGATGTATTTTGTGATATCATTGTCATGTGACTGATTTTTTAGTTTAAATGGGTTTTGACTACTGTGTTTGTGTTCAAATGAACGTTTTAATTTATTATTTAAAGAAAGTGATCAACAAGTTATTTTTGTCAGTAGCAAGTTATTTGATTGTTCTCCCATTGAACATTGTCTTTTCAAATAAGAGTAACTGTGATTGTTTCCTTAAAGTCTATATTAATGAGAGTGGGGATACCAGATAATCTTGTATTTCAGAGCGGTCCACAACATACATTTCAGGAATTCAGCATTTATGTTCTTGAAATGGGATTCAGACATGTAATGTTCAGTCCACAGTCTCCTCAGTCCAATGGAGATGTGTGCAGAACTATCCAAACAGTAATGAGTATTTTCACACTGAAATTTTGGACCATATAGCAGGCAGTCTATTTCTCGGAGTATAAGGCTGAAAAACAGACTGCATACTTCAGCTACCTTAGTGATGCATGACTATCAATATAAAGAAAATACTAGAATGAAATCAGCAAAGACAATCTACACTGTGGTAAGAACTGTAGAAAACTACCAGATTCACAGGTTTCCGATAAAATAAGATTCTAAAAGCCATGGAAAATGCTCACCCTGAAACTGAAGCTGTTAGTAAAACAGATGAACCAAGATCATGTATAGTTCATGAGGAAGATTGTTAAACTGTTCAGAAGAAACATTTCATAGGCAACAGCTCAAAGTTGAAGCTCCAAAAAATGAGCAACAAGCGGTGCCTCAACCATTCCTGTTCCAGGAAAACAGACTGTGACAACTGTGAATTGCAAGTGGCACTTAGGCTGTCCTAAAGTTGTGTCTCCTGAAGAAGTTATTTAAAAGCAAGACCAAATGTTCATAGGTTCATAGGTGTGTACTAGGCTAATGGCCCTTGGGCCTTTGCTAGCCATAGGATTACCCTGGCATCATGCCACCCAACCTTAGTTCCCAGTGCCTCTGTCGAGTAGAGCCATCAGAGTTATCCCTGGGATGAATTTTCTATTTCCCATCCACTCATCAAGAATTCTCTTGAAGAGGGTCAGCAAGGTGCTCTGCTTGACATGTATGGGAAGTCTATTCCATAGCATGGGCAGTCTCTGGGTTATGAACCTGTCCCTCCAGTATGTTCTGTTGATTGTGGTAATGAGGTTGAGGTCTCTGGAGCATGTGGTGTGGAGGGACTGGGATTTCTCTAGATGTAGCATTTCTAACAGAGCTGGTTCAGACATGGCTTTGTAAGTCAAGCAGCGATCACCTCTAAGTAGGTGATATGAGATACAGAATAGTTGGAGTTTTTTGAGTCTGTCCATATAGGACAAGTGTTTAAGGCCTAGGATACTTTTGTGAGGTACTTTTGTGGCCTCTCCAGTTGCAGGTGTCTAGTGAGGTACATGCCAAATGGGGCATTGTACTCGATGATTGGCCTAATGAGGGAAGAGTAGAGTGAGACAATGACCTCTTTCTTCCTGGATGCAAAACCCTTAGTAATGAGATGTGCCACATAGAAGGACTTTCTGACTACAGTGGCAACTTGGTGGTCAAAAGAGAGATTGCTGTCAACCTGTGTTCCCAGGTCTCTTATAACACCTTCTGTGGACTACCATCAATGTGGTAATTTATGGGAACTGGGTTTTTCCCAAAGGGGGTAACAACACATTTTTTGGCATTAAGCTCAAGGCCATGGTTCTGACACCAGTCGTTGGTCTCAGTGAGGCCATTCTGTAGGATATCAATATCACTTGGAGAGTTAATAATAGCTCCCAACTTGCAATCATCTGCGAACTTTGTCAGCCAGAGTCCCTTCATGTTGACCTGTACTTCAGAGAAGTAGATACCAAACAGGAGAGGACACAGGACCGAACCCTGTGGGACTCCACTTGTGACTAGTCGGCAGTCTGACTTGGAGTCAGCTACTTTCACACTGTGGGTTTTATCTGTGAGCCAGTTTGAAACCCACCTAGTGATATAGGGGTTGATACCTAGCTTACTGAATTTTTCTTTGATTCCTCAGTGGGGAATGGTATCAAAGGCCTTGGCCAGATTAAAGTAGGCTGTATGAACCACCTTTCCTTCATTCATAGCTGTGGTGACTGACTCAAAGAAGTTGAGCAGGCAAGCTCTACCCTTCACAAAACCAAACTTTATGGGATCCAGAGTTTGGAGATTCCCTATATCCTTGTTTATTAGGTCTATGATGATGCATTTCATAGCTTTGCATATCAGACTTGTCAGGCTAATGAGATGATAGTTCCCAGGATCTGTAGTCACTCCTCCTTTGTGGAGTTTGATGACTGTAGCAGTGCACCATTCGGTAGGGACAAAGCCTGAGGTGAGGCTGTGATTGAACAGGGCACCCAGGTGACGTGCCAGTTCACTCTGTAGTTCATGTAGAACAAAGCCAGGGATATTGTCAGGTCCCATAGAAGCTGTATTCTTGGCCTTGAACAATGCTGTTTTAACCTGTGCAGCAGTAATACTGGGTGCCTGACAATCTACTGGTATTGTGCTTGGTCCTTTGGGGGGGAGAGAGTGGTAAAGTTGGCACTGAATCTGTTGGCCAGTATATTGGCAATATCTGTTGGCTTGGTGTAGGAGGTACCATTGTGCAGCAGCTCAGAGCAAATCCAGGTATTGCCATGGAGATTCTTTACATAACTATAGAAGGCCTTGTGGTTGTTTTTACTGACTTCTGCAATTCTGTTTTCATAGCTAGCTTTAGAGGATTTGATGAGAGATATCAACTTTTTGTTGAGGCTGATAAGGGAGTTTTTCCAGTCTTGGGACTTCACCTTATTCCACATCAGTTTCCTCCTTCTGTTGGAGAGTTTGTTTATGGCAGGGGACCACCAGATTGGCTTCATTTTTTGGAGAAGTGCATGTTGGTTCTATTGGGTATGGTGAGATCCATGCATTTGTGTACGTGTTTGTACAATATATTGGTGTATGATTTGGCAGTCATGCAACTATTCTCCATTTGCATGGGTGCTGTGAAGTTAGCCACCTCTGTTTTTAGGAGCCCAAAGTTAGCTTTGGAGAAGTTTTTCATGGTGGTTACCTTTGCAGGGGGGGTGGGGGAGGTTGGGGGTGGGAGGGATGTGGATTTCCAAGGTGATTAATTTGTGGTAGAATCTAACCAGGGAGGAGCTGACTATTGGTGTAGAGCAACAGTTGCCCATGTTAGTAATGACCAAGTCAAGGATGTTGCTACCTCTAGTGAGGGTAAGAATGAGCTGGTCCAGGGCATTGGAATTAATGAACGCCAGGAAACGGGTGGGCAAGTGTATTGGTACTTGAGTAGTTTTCCCAGTTAATGGAGGGGTAGTTGAAGTTGCCTAGTATGAGAGTGTTAGGTTGGATCCTAATATTCTCCAGGGTGCTTAGGAACATGGAGTGTGAGTCTTGGGACATGGTTGGGGACCTATAGCGGGCTACAACCTGAATCACCATCTTACGCAGTGTTAGTAGTACCTGAAGTATCTCTGATGCGTTATGTTGGGCTACCAGTCTGGATGTTTGCATCCTTTATGAAAATGGAAACAACGCCGCCTTTGGGACTTCGGTCCAATTCTGGGGCCGAAAGGTGTGGAATGAGTCATAGCCTGGTAGTGTAGGGGTGCTTTCTGCTGCCTTGAACCAGGTCTCTGTTACAGCACAACTGTCAATATTCTCCATTTTAAGGAGTGCTTCGAGCAAGTGCATTTGGAGATTTAGACTTCTAGCTTTAAGCAGCATGACCCTCAGATTGCATTTGTTTGTAGCTGTTACAGTGATAATTTGGTCTTTGGTACACCGCCTAAAAAAGGCACTATAGGGGTGGCAAGAGCCTTGGCCAGTATCCGGAAGCACAGGGGTGACAGATGCAGGCCATCCATGGCAAAGCATCGAGGTCTGTCAGTCATGTCATCCCAGGCAGATACTGGATCCCCTTAGAGTGACACCAGAAACTTAGCCAATTGTTGAAATCAATAATTTTCTGCTTGCACTGTGGCATCATTCTGGGTGATGATGGTAGGATGCTGCTCAGGGCTAGTGTCATACCCACCTGAGCTACATAATCTGAGAGCTCCTCCATGTCTCTTTTCATTTAGTCCAGGGAGGCACATCTCAGGTCATTCACACCCACATGTACAATGACTGAGTCATATTTGTACCTGTTGTTGAGGGACCTGAGTATGTGTGTTATGTGGCAGATCCTGGCACCTCCTGACAGGTATTAAATCTGAATATGTTCAATCATTCAGATATGGAAGACTGTTGAGGAAAACAGATATGTGGATTGTCCATGAGTTAAACAAGATTCCAAAAATTGAAAACATCATTATTAAAAATGTCTTTTTCGTGAAGTATAAAAGTTTTGGTTTTATGGCAACTAACCCGTGACGTGCACAGTTATAGGGTTAACTCATTCATAACAACTGCACTTACCATATACAATTCTTCACACCTGCAGTGCTAGTTTTGTGGCTTAACTTGTCTTATTTAAGCCCACAGCACCTGAAATTCAGGGCACACACTACATAACTGCAGTACTGAATTTATAGTATTCAGTATTAAAATTAATTATTTTTACTGGACAAGTAAGACAAAAAGCTGCTTTTCTTGTTCATCTGAAAATATCATCTCACATTTATTTGTTTTCTTCACTCTCAACTCTAGGCAATTCATATCTAGCCTGCAGCCAGACAGGAATGTAATACCTCATTAACTGACTGCTGGCTGGAGCTAATCTTTTAAGATTAATTTGCAGTGATAATATAATGTAATGGTAAAAGGGGTGGTTAGATATGGATATATAAATGCAGGATTAGCATATCATATAGTACACAGAAGTTGAAGGAATTCAGTTTGCAACATAGAACCCATGGAGAATAGATCACATCTGCTGTGAATGTGCTATTTCTAAGTATCCTGACATGACAGCTCTACCCTGTAAAGTTTTTTGGATCGCAAAATGGTTGTTTTTCCTCTTGTCATGCCCATAACCTTTCCTGACTGAGGAAGGTGTTATCTAGAGGAAGATTGCTTTACTCATCCATGTCCTTGTGTAGGATATCAGACCCCTAGAAGAAAAGAATGAGGCAGGTTAAGAGGAGCTAAAGAGGATGCATTCCTCTATGCTCTCCAGGAGATCAGATTATTAGCTAAAGCTCATAGATGTGCAGAACGTTTGAATGAAGTGGCAGGTTTAATATATGGGCTTTTGTCTCATGGGCAGATATAACCTTTTGTATGATACTTATGTAAGTCACAGGCTGTGATAATGTCTTAATAAGTTGGACAAATTATTTGATTATACTTTTGACATTTTAAGTTTCCCCGAGCCCTTATGTGGTATTTGGGGGTGGGTTACAACTATTAAAGTAATAGGCTTGTGTGTTTTCCTCCACAGATGAGGTGCAACACTTTGCTTGGCTATATTATATTGCATATCCTGTAGTTTATTCTACCCCACTTCAGTTGTTTGGAAGTTACAGCCCTTGTATGTCCCACCATTCTACAAATTACAAGAATTTCTAAACACCAGGCCAGAAGGAACAGACTACTTTTATCATCCCTGTTAGTGTGACCATTAGATGGTGTTAACATTGGCTGCATGCCCTGGAACATGCACGTTTGTATGCCACATGACCTGGCAGTTGTTTTACTTGTTGGAGCACACTGGCTTTAGTTCATTACAAACACCTAAGTAAGTGAATTTTGCTTATTTCATGGTGGTGTGCAAATGTTATTGTGTCTTATGATGAGTGGGAGTGCTTGGTAGATGATATGACTGAAGTGACTATAGATCCTGTTAGGAATCTCTCTCTTTCCTTTGTATATGGAGCTTTGTGGTTTAGTCACCTAAAAGGGCTCTGCCACTCTTCTGTTTCTTCCATATATGCAAGCATTTTAGGCAGAAAGTAGGTTTCAGAGAACAGCCAAGTCATGTACCTCTGGATTCTCCTTCCACCAAAAGCTGACATGAAGGTGGGTTTTCAGCCTCTGTCCCCTTTTCTCCATCACAGTGTGACATAGAATTGTAAGATTCATGGGGGTAATAGCACCATAATCACATCCCAGATAGTAGAGGTATGTTTTGAATGTGAGAATGAAGTGGTTGCTAGGGAGGGGGTTGTACCATATGCCTTCATTTGAGACTGATTAATTTTGTCTGTGCACAAGTTGCTTTCATTTCTTACACTCATGGCAAGCCAGTCTGTCAAGTTGGGCTAGTAAGTTATGAGCACTTCCACAGGTACGTCTGCAGTATCACACATCTGACAGTTTAATACAAATTAATGTGGCACAGTAGAGGTGTACATTTCAAATGCAGTTATCCTATTTCTAACAGACCTTAGATAGAGTCTTACTTTTGGTAAGTCATTCTGCCCGCTCCTTGTTCTTGGGTGTCCTAACCATCAGAAACATACTGGCTTTATGTGATGGAAAGTTATTTCTTTAATGGACTGATTGTTATACACTGTTTTCCCATTACAGCTGTCTTACCTACAGTCCCTTAGAATTTGCACAATCAATGTTGTTAATGTTTTATACTCCTTATACCACTGTTACCGACCCATTTATGCTACTGGTAGTTTGGTAAACACTTCAAGCTGCTCCTGTGCTTGCTGTTTTGGTCTGCTACTCTCGTTCTCTCTTTCTCTGCCACTACCCACTTATTTCCCATGCTTTTCTCCATGCTCAGAGAAAAAAAGGTGGTAGCAACTCTGACATTTGTCAAGATTTCTGCTGACACTATTCCAACTGATTTAGCTTTATCAGCTGTTATCTTTAAATGTCATTATTTTATGTTGCCCAGTAAAACTAAAATGTATTGCAATGTTTTAAAGGAGGACAGGATGCACCTGGCTATTTTGCAAGAAAATAAGATGATAAAAGATGTGGAAAGTAATTCAAGGGTGGCAGGGTGGGGTATGGTGTGCTGTGCTAGAATAGCCAAGAAAAAATTACTACTCTAGTATATCAGAAACTGAACTAATCACTGGTAATGGAGAAGACTGACAAAAAGGTGTAGTGGGTTGTCTGTAATATAAACAATCACCTAGGTGCCCTAGTTCTATTCTAGGTGAGACTTCTCCAAGTGACTTATCTTAAGGGACTGGGCGAGGGGGAGGAAGAGGAGGAGGAGCATACCTGTAATATTAGCTGAAGCTTTAATATGCCCCTAAATTCTGTTTAGGGAGTCCATCAGGCAGGTTGAGTTATACTTCCTCTGATGGTTATATTTTGTAGGGATTTGATGACCATTTTTTTTCCTTGTGCGATGTCTGGCAACCCTCCAAAGCAAAGGGATGTTACTTTCCTTCCACCCAAGGTCTGTCCTGCTAGAGGAACTACAAATTTAATTATCAGGGTGGTTTGTTTACTGGAGTGCCTGGCTCTAGCCCCTATTCCAACTTATTTCCAGACCATTGCTTTGTTATGGTGGATTTTAATGAAGTGAGATGTAAAAAACAAACAGCTCCCCATTGCTGGTCAGCCTTCTTCTACTTAAAAGTGACTCAAGTGGGGGAGCCACTGTGGAACACAGAACAAACTTGTGTATCCAGGTATGTAAGCAATCCACATTCTGCAAACCAAAAGTGGATGTTTTAAGATAATGAGAAACAAGTTATGACTAAACTGGAAAGGCAAAGCACTCACTGAGGCTGACTTTCAACACAGAAGCAAAATGCATGCTACAAGCTTTTGAGGAAGTGTATAATTGGTTGAACTGACACTTTTGTATGGGATCAGCTTCAGAGAGAAAAGCAAGAATGTAAAGCAGCTCAGAATCTTAATATTTACATTAGATGGAGCAAGAGAAAGTAATATCACTGGGTGAGGAACATCATTGCCTCCAAACTATTAATAACTCAACTTAAAGAGAGAAGAATGGGATACTTTATTTTATTACTCCAAGACAAGACACAGCACATTACTGCCCCCCCCCCAAAAAAATCGATACCTTTATGAAGGAAGTACATCACAACCTTTAATTAACTCATTTAGAAAGCACTATATTTCATCACACTCCCACAAAAAAGTCACATAATTTAGAACAAAACAAAAAAAACAGTGATACCAGAAAAACAGTAATGGAAATTAACACACGACACTCTCTCCTCTTTGAAAGCTCTTAGCCTTGAAAACCTGATGACAGAGTTTGGCAACACTTTTAAGAGAGAGCTTGCCCCTACCCTCTTGCAGGCATTGAGTTCCCCAGAGGGAAAAATTAACCCCTCTTATTCATCTAGACAACCCTTCATAATTCTTCTCATGGTATAGTCTCTAAATCTGCACCAGTAAATTCAATATGTAACAGTGATAAGGCTGCAGTTTCACAAGCTACAGTGCTGACCAACAAATAAATTGTGTGGGACAATTGGCTTTAACAACATACACTAAGTGCACACTGCTCCATCATGTAATAGCTAATACCTGCCATCTCCAAATAAGCTTTACCCTGACAAGCTGCTGATTATAATCACTGGGCTCCTAGAATCTCATCCACCTTGCTCATAGTCCAAATCCTTTCAGTGGTATTTGGCCAACTGTAACTGAAAATTTGTCCAAAATTATTTCTGTACAGGAGCACATGCGCATATAGTACTTTCTAGTTGGAGTTAATGATAAACTTCCAGTGCCAACATCCCATTCTTCATCTTTATAGTAACACTGCCACTAGCTAGACCACTGCTGCACAACAAGAATATAGCTGCTGTCTGTGCTTAAATAAGATAACTATTAAATATGTGTATGGTAGCAAGAGCTTGAGCAGTGACTCAAAGGTGGAACCCAGTATCTGAGTTTATACCATTTCAATGTGCATACATTTAAGCTAGTAAATAAATCAACAGCCATAAGCATTTAAAACTGAACAATAAAGCTATTTATATGAAATGAATAAACCTAACAAAACACTTTGTAAAATCAAACATAAAAGTGACTATAAACCTCTATAAATGAAAATAAGTGTTTTCACATATGACATGTAGAAGAACTCACCTTTTCTGGACCTGTCATTACCAATTTCTGAATGTATAAATCATGTTTATATACTTCTGACTTATAATTCCACACAGTAGCTGTGCAATCTCCCAAGCAATAAACTGTAGAATTGCAGTACACTGTACTTACTTCCAAAGCAAGATAGTCACTGACTATTTCCTTATACCTACACTTAAACTATCATTTTCTGTATTTCATTCTTATAAATTTGGATGATGCTTTCCCTTGTTTCTGTAACTCATAACACAGTTGGGGCGGTATAGTCCAACATGCTAATTTCCAAATAAGATATTACATTGTTTGAGCTAAAAGCACATGGATGAGTGCACATTTGAGAAGCCAGATTTAGTTTCTGCTTCTAACGGTCTTGTTGCACTTACACTGAAAACAGTCACATACTCAGTACTATTATATATTTTTTATACTTCACACATTACATATTTGCACCCTCAAGATCTGCAAAAGCCACAGTTACAAAAAAGGTAATTACTCAACTCATTTTAACACAGCTTTCTGTATTTGTATAAAATATACTGCTTACTATCACTCTTGTAACACTTTTTTGGAAAACTTCTGGGTGAAGTATTTAAAAGATATTATTATTCTCTCACAAATGGGTTTTTAAGTTGTATATTGGGGAAGCAGATCTGCTGAGGCTTGGTCTCAACATGGTTATACTCAGAAAGTGAAAGGCCACTTAAGGGATGTGGAATACAAGATACTTTCTGTAGTATTGTCAGCTACTTTATGACACTATCTGGTCCAAGTTCTAACTAGTGGCTTTTGTTGCCAGGCACTTCAGAGTCACTAGGGAACATGATAAAGGATTCTTTCCATCTCTGCTGCTTTTATATTTATATATACGACACTGACAGCCTGTGTAAAGCAAAACACTCATCACTAGAGCATCACCATCCCTCAGCAAGTCCTGATAATTCTTTGTTATGACAGTGACCATGCATTGTTGGTTGAAGATCCTGCTCAGTCTCTTCTTGAGATCATGGCCATTTTGTAGAACTTTGGCAAGTTTTCCTGAACTACTATAAGCTGTGGACAGATTAATAATCTTTCTTCTAAATAGACTCAACATTGCTCCTAAATCCATGCAAATTTGAGTAGGTTAGTGTATGTTAATATATGGGGCTGTGTGACAGATTTTCTGCAAACCCCTTTCCTGTTTTCAAAATGAAATGACTAAAACAAATAAGATGAAACAGTTAGACATTCCATAAAAAAATTAAGAAAAAAAAATACACTGAAAATATTCAGTGAAAACAGTATTTAAAATGGATAATATGTTTATATGTAAAATGATGTGATATAACCAAAATATGACTTACTCTTTGAATACTTCAAAAACAATTGAAATCAGTAAGCACCACACAGAAAATAGTTATTTGCGAAATGTAAAATAAAAGTACCATATTTCAAATTTTATTTACAAATGAAAACTTCTGTTCAATTGAAGGGTGGCTACACTACATGCTGTCTATAAATGTTCCATTTGTTTTCAAATTGAAAACTATTTTATGAATAACAACAGAAAGAAAAAAATGTAAAGCAAAAAAACAACCGTCAGCAACCAACAGAAAGAAGTTTAATCCAAGTCTCAAGCTCTTTGGCAAAGCCTTCAAGGAGTACAAAAAACATCCCATCCCATCAGGTATAAATACACACATCAATAAAGCAATTATTCAACTAAAACACATAAAAAAAGAAATACACTTTAAATTAACAGCCTCCAATTACACTCAAGATTAAGACCCAGAGGATATAAAGTACCATATTTAAGTATAAAAATACTTTCTTTATACAACAATTTCTTAGTATATACTCTGACTAAAAACCAGTACAATTTATTTCTAAAATTGTAACTGTCAAACCAGTTGGATCAGAATTATGAACCTCCGTGAAATGTTTTACAACAGGATTGTGCACTTTCTGTTTCCTAATGTTTCTAGTATGTTCCTGAACTCTAAGTTTAAACTTTCTCTTGCTCCCCCTATGTATACAAGGCCACATGGGCATTTATTTACTTCTCTTTGTCTTCCCCTTCCTTTCCCATTATCATGGAGAAGTAAATGAATGATGCATGGAAAAGTAAGCTAATATATTACTTGATAGAAACAAACAGGCAATCATTTGAAAGGTTAGTTCTCATAATGCATGCACCAAGTCTAAGAATGCTCAGAAAGTTGCAGAGAGAAGTAAGTTAACTAAAAGTAGTACAGATAGCAAGATTCACAAGAACAATGCACTGGAAACACTGAGTTAGAAAAGTAGGTTCAATACAAGGGAATGTGTGTATGGGCAAGTATATATGATATAACTGCAATGTAAGATGCATACAGGAAGATATTTCAAAACCTCTAAAATCAGTAAGTGCCAGTGAGAAAATTACTATTTCATAGTGTACACTGGTTAAAGTCATGTTTGTTATCTGGCTTTAGAATGAGAGATTTTCAGTCTGCAGTCTGACCTATTCTTTTACTAGTGCTAGTGGAATGCAAGTGTCTTCCTTGACAGGCTACCCTGGATTTCAGAAGGCTGGTGCTGCTTTGTCTGAATAGTTCACACATTTGACCTTTTGACAGTAGCTACATTTGAAATAACTAATACAGTTAAAGGGGAAATGTTATGAAATGTACACTAGTTGCAGAAGTGAACAACCTGCAGAAATTAATACAACTTTAAAATGACAGATATTCTAAATTAAAGAATGCAGGTAGCAAAGTGTGTTCATCTGATAGCAGAAGAATACAAAAACTGATTAAAATAAAATATTTAATTTGCCTTCTACAGACAAATGAAGAAGTGATTTTAATGGTTTTTCAGCCCAAATGAATTAGTCAGGTTTTCAGTCTGATTAATAAAACCCAGAAGAAGCTTTACACTTTTGTTCTTATAGAGCATCAGCTCTATTGTCATGAGAGAAATATGTATATAGTTAATAGGCTGTTTATTTTTGGGTATGGAGTGAAAATAAAAGATCAGGTACATTTGGGACAATATTACACAAAAACATATCAAGTGACACACAAACAACTGAAACAGAAAATGAAGCATATTAATAGACAAGCTTTATACCATGTTACTGTTTGACTTATTAGTCTGGAATATTAATCGACTGGAGGACGGAAAAAAAATCGGATGAGATACTGACTTAAACTTACAACACTAATGCACAGATAATAAATGCACCTGAATCATGAGAGACATGAACACTGTAAAGAAAATGAGAAGGAGGGAGGGGTTCTTTGCTAGAAAAGGAGAGAAAAGAAATGGGTTTTATTTAAAAAAGGTATCAGAATAAAGACTGAGGAACAGATAAAAGATAGGTAGGTAAAATGTATCATGATGAGAGGCTGTTGGCATGGCAGGAAAATTATACCGGCTGCAGCATATATTCCACTAAAAGCAATGAGACAAAATATAAAATTCAGTCGTGCAAGTAAACTTACCATAACAGTAGATATTATGCAGAAGCTATTTGGATTACATCCTGCCAAAGATATGACCAATGGGACAACTTTTCAAAGCATAAGGGCACCTTCCATACAATCTAAGTGCCAGGAGCCTGAGCAATGTTCCACATCAAAGCAGTAGACGGCCAACAGTTTCAGAGCTTTCGTGTTACAAGAAGGGAGGCAATAACCCTGAAAGGAAAGAAGTCTAGGAAATGCTAACAAAAGTGACTATATATGCAAGGGTATATACAACCACACCCTGCCAATGCAAAACAACAAACAGAGGAAGGGGGATGGAGGGATGGACACCTATTGCAACAGTGATGTATTAGAACACCTAACATAAGAGACATTTACTTATACAACTGTACTATATTCAATATTAATTCACTATTGCAGTAGTTAAAGCTATTTAGGTAGATTACTGTAGCTTAGAAACAAAAGGTGAAGAGGAAATTAAAAATTCAGTGGTCTCTGGAGAATGATACTAACAAAGGTTGTTCTAAAAGTGGAAAAGGAATCCAGTTTATTATACTCTGTAAATATATGTAGAGAGGACCAAGTTACCATGTAGAATACTTCTATGGTCCACCCCATTTCCAGCAAGTCATAGAAGAAGCTAAAAACCCTGATGTACCGGAATCTAACTCTGCCTGGATGTGGCTTGTTATGGTGGGAGTACCAGGAGACAGTTATCTAGAAATCGCTTTGACTTTGCTTGTCCTTTTTTATGTTCCTAGGAAATGAACAGCTGATCAAGTTTACTGAAGGACTCAGTTTTATTTAGTCAGTATCTGAGCTGCATGTGGCCATCCAGAGTATGAAGAGTTTTTTCTCCCTTGTTTTTGGGCTCAGTAAAACAAACGCCAGGGAGATTAACAGACTGGCAAAAGGCAAACGTTAAAGCTACTTAGGCGTAAAGGAAGGATTAGGATTAGGATCAAAGAAACCATGAGCGTCTGTAAAAGTAATTAGGGCTGACTCACCACAAGACCTTAAAACACAGATACTCTTCTAGCAAAAATTAGACAAATGAGTAAAGCATCTTCCATGTTAACAACTTCCAGTTGGCCTGATGAGCTAGTCGAAATGCAAAAACTGTTTTGAAGTGCAGTTAATGGAAAAAACACCTGATTTCTAGGTGGATGGAAATATAAAAACTGCTTGACTTAATCACAGGTGGATGGGGGGATCCAAGGGCAGATGATCCAAAATGCCTGACAAGTGAAGTTCGAAAGAAGAGTGACAAAGGCTAGAGGATATAACTTACACAAATAATATAATATAGTAATAATAATCAAAATAAAAACTGAGGAAGCTGGGTCTTAAAAGTATCTTCATTTTTGAAATGGCACCAACTAGGATATCACTTCCATTTAGACATATATGATTTACTAGTAGCAGGCTTTTTAGCCTCCTTCTATATCTGCTGAGTGTCCTCAAAAAATGCACATAAAAAGTATCAAAATTCTATCATCCGGGCAGTCAAATTGAGTTTTTGGACTGGGGATCATCAAAGAACTCCCATCTTGTGTGAGTAAATCCAGGCTGTGGGGAAGCCTGTGATAACTGCTCTTGGTCAGTTTCAAAAGAAAAGAGAGCCACTATTGCCTGAGCCAAAATGGAATTCACCACTACAATTTTGGGAAGTTCTTCTGGATCTTTAGAAGTACCATTGGTATCAATGGAAAGGGTGGAAAAGCATATAGGAACAGTCCTGCCATGGGAATGAGAAGGAAATGAAACAAATACTGGAGCAGAATTTCTTTGTCTGTGCTTAGAATAGGCAGATTTATTTTATTATCATCTGCAGTTTAACTGGGAAAGTCCATTGGGCCACGATGAGCCCTGTTTCAATGGATGCCCGGGGAGAAAAGCTCCATATACATAGTTACAATAGGAAAATACACAGATTAACAAACATTTGTAAAAATATTACACAATGTAAAAAGGTAGCAGCATCCTATTGATACAGCAAGAGAAACATTTGTGGAGTAAGCAATAACAAAGCATTCTATAAGATAAATTGTTATAGCAGTAATAGTAACAGAAACATTTGTGGAGTAAGCAATAAAGCATTCTATAAGATAACAAAGCATTCTATAAGATAACAAATTGATATAGCAGTAATAGTAACAGAAACATTTGTGGAGTAAGCAATAAAGCATTCTATAAGATAACAAAGCATTCTATAAGATAAAATGATATAGCAGTAATAGTAACAGAAACATTTGTGGAGTAAGCAATAACAAAGCATTCTATAAGATAAATTGATATAGCAGTAATAGTAACAGAAACATTTGTGGAGTAAGCAATAAAGCATTCTATAAGATAACAAAGCATTCTATAAGATAAAATGATATAGCAGTAATAGTAACAGAAACATTTGTGGAGTAAGCAATAACAAAGCATTCTATAAGATAAATTGATATAGCAGTAATAGTAACAGAAACATTTGTGGAGTAAGCAATAACAAACCATTCTATAAGATAACAAACTGATATAGCAGTAATAGTAACAGAAACATTTGTGGAGTTAGCAATAAAGCATTCTATAAGATAACAAAGCATTCTATAACATAAAATGATATAGCAGTAATAGTAACAGAAACATTTGTGGAGTAAGTAATAACAAAGCATTCTATAAGATAAAATGATATAGCAGTAATAGTAACAGAAACATTTGTGGAGTAAGCAATAAAGCATTCTATAAGATAACAAAGCATTCTATAAGATAACAAATTGATATAGCAGTAATAGTAACAGAAACATTTGTGGAGTAAGCAATAAAGCATTCTATAAGATAACAAAGCATTCTATAAGATAAAATGATATAGCAGTAATAGTAACAGAAACATTTGTGGAGTAAGCAATAACAAAGCATTCTATAAGATAAATTGATATAGCAGTAATAGTAACAGAAACATTTGTGGAGTAAGCAATAAAGCATTCTATAAGATAACAAAGCATTCTATAAGATAAAATGATATAGCAGTAATAGTAACAGAAACATTTGTGGAGTAAGCAATAACAAAGCATTCTATAAGATAAATTGATATAGCAGTAATAGTAACAGAAACATTTGTGGAGTAAGCAATAACAAAGCATTCTATAAGATAACAAACTGATATAGCAGTAATAGTAACAGAAACATTTGTGGAGTTAGCAATAAAGCATTCTATAAAATAACAAAGCATTCTATAACATAAAATGATATAGCAGTAATAGTAACAGAAACATTTGTGGAGTAAGCAATAAAGCATTCTATAAGATAACAAAGCATTCTATAAGATAAAATGATATAGCAGTAATAGTAACAGAAACATTTGTGGCATAAGCAATAACAAAGCATTCTATAAGATAAATTGATATAGCAGTAATAGTAACAGAAACATTTGTGGAGTAAGCAATAACAAAGCATTCCATAAGGTAAAGCATTCTATAAGATAAAGCATTCTGTAGTGCATGGCTTGCAAATGCCTGTACTATCTAGGACATATATTATCTAAGACATTTGTAATGGGAGTTAGAAAAGTAGGAGAAATTAGAAGAGAGTGGAAAAAGCATAGTTAGGGTTAGATTGAAATTTAAGTGAAAAAGGCTGAAGGGATGTGGGAGTCAGGTATATAAACGTTAGGAGGGATGAGAGCAGGAGCATTCACAATTAGAAGAGAGGTAGGAATGGAGCAAAGTCTTAAAATTAGAGAGGTTCTGGGTAATACAGATGTGGGGTGGAAGTGTGTTCTATTTTTGTGCTAGGGAGAATGACAATAGAAGTTGCCCTGGAGTACTTATGGGTTTGTATACTTCAAGGAGGTTTTGATTGTTGGACCTAAGTGATCTGTCAGGAAGATGCATGGTTAGGCTAGAGGAGAGGGATCAGTTCTTGAAAGACCCAATGGTGAAGGCTTCACTCATGAAGGTCTCTTCTAGTCCTGCTTATTAGCTTTTTTGCTACAAAGTTTTGTACTGACAGACCGTATGAAGCCTGAAAAGGTCACACAGAGCTGAGTTGCTACCTTTAAGGTTATCTTAGCAAATCTGTAAAATGAGGTAAGATCTGGTACTCCCTTTTGTTTATATACCACATCACTACATTATTGTCTGTGAAAACTTGCAGAGATCCTTCAGACCAATGATGATTTAGAACTTTCAAAGTATTTATTCCTGCCATCATCTCTGACATATATGTTATTTTGTCTGTTGTGTTTGTTCCAAAGACCTTGCTCTTTCACACCATTGGAAATGGCTCCCTACACCAGGTCTAAAGCATCTGTTTTGACAGAGTGAAGGCTGAAGTGAGAATGGGAGGCATGGATTCCAAGAGAACTGCTCTACCCACCATAGAGCCTCTCTCCTTACAATCCAAAACATTGGGATCTGAAAAGATAAATGGTGTAGATGCTGAGTCCAGATTGCCTTGAGCTGCCATTGAATTTTTCTCCTGTGGCCTTGACAAGAGAATCATAAGAATGATAGAAGCCATGTACCCCAGAACCTTGAGGAATTCCCTGGCAGATATCTGGTTTGGGCTGAAAAACTCAGGAAGAACCTTTGGAACATGTCTATTTTGGAGGAAGAATGGCTCTTCCCAGGGACAAATCTAACTGACATCTCAGGAAAACTGTTTTGTTTTAGAAAGGATGAGAGAAGATTTATGTAAATTCCCCTGGAAGCCTAGACGATACTTTTTTGATGGTCCTTGATTTTCTGATTATTTCCTTTTATTTTTGCAACCTCCTTGCCATTCGTTGCTTTTTAAAATGTTGTTTGCTGGCACCTTGCTGCTTGAATTGCTTTTTGAGAAAAGGGAACTGAGTTATAAGCTAAAAGATTTGGGTCACCCCTTCAGTTAACTTTCCCTCTCATCAAACCTCTTAAGCACCAGAGCTGCAGAATGACCAAACATAACTTCTTTGTCCAAGAGAGAATTTAAAATGATGTAACCAGACAAATCTCATGACTGATCCAGAAGCAGCAGCCCTAGAGACAGTGCCAGCAACATCATAAGAACACTTTAAAGGCATGTTTAATTATATGAGAAGCAGGTATAAAAGAGACATTCATAGAATTTTTCACTTCAGAAGAAGAAAGGTTAGCAGTTAACTTTTTCACCTTAAATTATAGGAGTAAAAACTTTACAATATAAGACTGGCAATTTAAAATTCTAAATATTAAAGTGACAGAAAAATTAATTTTCTACCTAAATTTGTGAAATGCTTTCCCATGTTTGTCAGTGAGAATGGAATTAACATTAGTAATTTGTCTAACAGAAGTAGTTATGAATAGGAAAATCACTGCAGGGTCTACTTTACGGTTAGAAAACAAGCATTTGTGATTCTGAGGTACCCATATAACCTATCAAACTTTCTATGGGCAGTTGGTTGACTATCGGGTAAACTACAGGCTGTGAGAAAAAAAACATTCTTTAAAGCAGATAAAATAGGAGGAGCGGCTGCAGCTTATCATAATGCAGTTACTGGAAAATATTAATTTATTTCTAATCCCAATGAAAAACATCTTTCATTATAGATGAATTTTCAGAAAAAGAAAGGTCTTGTGGAGAAAATCTGAAGCAATACTATCCTTAGAATCAGCATATTCAAGCTGAGAAAAAAATCCTGAAATGTAGCATTATCCCTCCAATCCCTGCTCTTTTGACTGAAAATCGAGGTCAGAAAGGGCAGTAGTCTTTTTTTTCCTGCAGAATAAGTAGGTTAAGTGAAAGCATAAATTACTTCTGTAGCAAACCTCAGGAAATCTTCCCTGCCCATAGAAATAGATACAGGAGAAGTTAATTTTTTTTTTACTTTTTCCTTTTCCTAAAGAAACTCCCTGGAAATGGAGCAACTCAACAGGCCCACTATCCCAGGGCTTAGGCTCTCTTTCCCAGCTATGCAGTAAAGATTCACTTGTTCCTTTCCCTGAGAGCCACAACTGTGGTTCTCTCTTGCCAGTGGAAAGCAAACCCATGGCTGTAAAAGATGCATCTACCCCCAGTCCTTAGTAGCTCTTGGTGCTACACTAGAGGGACCAGGGGAAAACTACTAGCAGTCTATGGAGCCAAAACTGGCCACAGCAGAGGCAAAGATTCTTTAACAACTTTCTTCTTGTGAAAAGGAAAAGGAAGAGACATGGAGACCGGTAACTGTGCATAGGTCTAGCCACAAAGGAATCAAAAGGAAACATCTAAACTGGGTAATAGAACCTGAAAGCAAAACACTGATAAATGTCAAGATAGCCCCAAAACAGGTTTTGAGATAAAAAACACACCAAAAGCATACCTCTCAAATGTACAGATTTTTGCAGAATGTCCAGATTTTTCCCTCATATTTTTGATCCATTTTTAACAAAATTGTGTTTTTCCTGGAAAATCATTAAAGATTGAAATCAGAAAATAATTGCAGACATTTGAGTTTCAGACTTCATACCCTTCAGAAAAATCCTTGCTATTCTGCTATCCTGTTATCAACTTTCTAACTTTGTAAGAGCAATATTCAGAAATTGTGCCTATTTTTGGGCCTTTTTCCCACATTATTCATGGCTTTGCCCAGATTTTTTGCTCTAAGAGGTTGACAGTATGACTGAAAGTCCAGAAAAGCACCAGCCCTACCAGTAACACACAAATACTATCCCAATACGTGTGGAAAAAGTTCAAAAAAACTAATTATAAAGCAAATAGTTCACACAAGCAATTGATGTGGTAAAATCCCCTGACACCATAAAGTTGTCCACAAAAATAAGTTTCCTATCCAAAATCATAAAACTTTCACATAACAAAGATGGTGGCAAGTTAGCAACACTCTTTCTTAGCAATGCTATATTTCTTACAGGAAATTTTAAATTTTGGATGTAGTTGACTATTTTCAAAGCTCTTCTTTTATTGAAGTTTTTGGAAGACTACATTGGGATTTTATTTCCTTATTATTTCAAATTCCTGTCAAATTTCAAGGAGAAGGGGCACTCCCAATTAATTTCTTCAGAATTAGTTACTCTAAAAATAACTTGCAAGACTCTTCAGTAAAACAGGAACTACAATCTTTACTCGCCATCATTCTGGACTTATCATTTAAACTTGACAAAATGGACAATAAACTTGATACTTTCAAAGAAAATGTTCAAAAAAATGGAGCAGTTACAGTTAATAATTATGCAGCACAAAACCCAAATCTCCAGCATGGAAGAGTCACTAAATGATATGGAAGGAAGAGGTACAGAAGAACATCAAATTGAAATTCTTCTAAAACAAAATATTTCCTTACTGAACAAAATAGATAATCTTGAAAATAGTTACAGAAGAAATAATCTGTACATTTATGGTTTACCTGAAAAGATTGAAGGTAACAACATGGTCAATTTTGGGGTTCATATCATGAAATTGAAGAGACTGGAGATCAAATGGCTTTAACATAGGAAATGCCATTTATTGACCTATTTTTTGTGAGATTGGAGTACAACAAAGATCAGAAAAATTGACCTTTCCTCACTGTAGTGTGATCTCGGAATTGGTATATATAATTAGCAGGGGGTGTGGGGGTGCAGCCCCCCACAAGAGTGACTTTGAGGTACAGCATTTTCGATGTTTAAGCTGTTCACTCTCTGGTCTTTTTGATCTTGTAATATAGACCCCAGTTTTTTAACATCTTGGCTCCCTAATATACTGAACTTACCAGAATCTCTTTCATTTGGAATTGAAAGAACACACAGGTCATTAGTGGTGTCTACAATCTAGCACTGAATGTCAGCAAGACAAAGGAGTTGATTGTTGATTTCAGAAGATCAAGTACCACACAAACCTCTAGTGATGAAAGGGATGACAGTGGAAAGGGTCAAGAGTACAAAGTTCTTGGGTGTTCATCTCATGGAGAAATTATCCTGGTCACTCCAGGTATCCAGCACAGTCAACAAACCTCAGCAATGCTTGCACTTTCTAAGGACACTTAGGAAGGTAAAATTACCAAGCTCCATACTTCCGACCTTTTATAGGGGCACCATTGAAAGTGTCCTGACCATCAGCATTGCACTCTGGTATGGGAGCTGTAATAATCAGGACTGGAAGGCTCTCAAGAGAGTTGTAAGGTCAGCAGAAAGAATCATTGGCACCTCCCTTACTCCTCTGGAAGATCTACACAAAGGCCAGTGCATTGACAGGGCCAAAATGATTTCCAGTCTTCCAGCACATTGTACACTCACCTATCCTCTGGCAGGAGATACAGAAGCCTGCATTCTAAGACCACTAGACTAAAAAACTGTTTCTTTTCACTCTCCGTTAGACTGTTGAACTCTTGGGAAAAATGAACCATGACGTCTGTTACATAACTAGCCTATCAAGGGGCTTATTTTATGGATGTGCAATAACTAAGTGCAATACTAAGGTAGCTCACCTACACACACTGAAGGACTATAAAGTGCAGTATACAAACTGTTCAATAATTCAGTCTAATCATAGATATGCTGCTATTGTTTCAATTGTACTTTGACAATATTACCTTCATATTGTCCCTTGTCTTCCCTGTCTCCTGTTCTGGGATGGGTGCGGGTCACTGCTGTCCTACTTTACTTGCAAATTGCTACTTATTAAAATTCTACTGTGACATTTTATTAATTTTTCTCTATGTATATGTGCAACTGATTCCTGCATTGAGAACGAAGCATTTTAATTTTGTTCAGCTACACTGCTGTGTAGTTCTGAATGACAGTAAAGTTTTCTTTGACTTGATTTCATCTTCTAATAAATTGAATACAAACCTAAGGTCCATAATAGTAAAGGTTTTTCTGACCAAGACAAAGAACTAGTTTTAAAAACTGCCTGGACAAATTCACCAATTAAATACATGGACTCCTTAATAAGATTTGATAATGATTACTCAACAGTGGTTTTGGAAAGAAAATAATTTCTTCCTTTAATAAGAGAACTGAAGAAGAAATAAATAAAAGTGCATTTGCTGTTTCCAGCTAGACTGAAAATCTTTCTATCAGAGCAATAATTTAAAATGAATGAAATTCTTTAGATCAGAAGAAGAAGAAACTAAAAGACAAATGCATTTTTAATAATTTTCTTTACTATACCTGCCATAATGTTTAAATGGTACACCATTATACATGCATAACAGCTCAAAATATTAAGCCACAACTTTGATGCTACTAATGCTACTTGTCACAATGAATATGAGCTTAAAGCTATATGAAAGGTAAATGTTTTTCTATTTATTTTTATCCTTTCTCTTTTATTGTTATTTTATGTCATTATAAAATTACTCAATATTAAGTTAAACTTTCTTGGAACCAGCTAAATACTGACAATATGAGTAAAGGAAATCAAATCAAAATATTTGCTATCTCTCTGTAAAGTTTTATGACAGATGAGAATATTAATATGACTAAAAGTTTAATTCATATCTTAGATTACATGCTTAATAGTTAGTTGTAAGTCTAAATACTGCTATTTACAAAGTTACAGCTAAATGGTTGTTTTAGGATCAATGTTTATAGAAATGTATATAGTAAATATGCAGTGTTAGAATGGTTGCATGAATGATTGTATTCAAATAAGTATTGCATGTTAGTTATATAAATATAAACTTTAATTCTATTTATTTTTATTTTTAATATGATAGTAAACAAATATGATGTTATAAATAGGTAAAAGGAAAGTAGTGGGTTGGGAACTCTTTATAAACTGTTGTTTTTTGCTCTTGGGTCACCTTTTTAGTGAGACCACACTTCTATTGAATCATAGAGAAAACTGTTTAATTTAGTTCAATTTCAAGCTACACTTTAAATTGTTCATCTAGTGTACTTACTTGTTTCTCACTTTCCTGCTGAGATGAAAAGCTAATTCTCTTTAATCTGGTTTTGTTTTATTTGGTAAATCCATTGCAAAGGAGTGATTTACTCTAAATCACAGAGAGTGGCTTTGTAATGATGTAATCAGCTGGGTTAAAGGTTACATCTAAACTGTTTTTGTTCCCATACTTCTTAAAGTGAAATACACTTTATTTATGCCAGTTTACATTACACAGAAAAGATATTTGACATGAATTAAGTATTTAAAAGTTAACTTATATACAACATTTAAAAGCTTTATATTAATAATAGATCTAATATATCATAATTTGGTATTTGATTTTTTTTCTCAAAAATTTTTTATTATTTTCCAGATATATCAATAATTAGGTTTACAATCATCTTTTAAAACAAATAACATTTTATATACATTATTTACATTTGGCCTAAACAAAATCAAATAATGAAATAAAACAAAAAAAATCAGTCTCAAAAAGAGGCATGAGTTACACATTAAAGTTTAGTGTCCAATTTTAGTGTCTCAATAAGAGTAAGGACTTTTTTCCAAGAATTGTTGGTCCATCTTCTAGGAATGATTCTCAGTTATTTGATTTTAGTTTCCAGATATTGTTTCTTCCATTAGTCTCAGAAATTCTTTTATAGTGGGTTCTTGTGGTGATTTCCATTTTCTTATTATGCATTTTCTTGCCACTGCTAGCATGGACCAAAGTAGATAAGTCTTTTTTATTAATTTCCATATTGTCATTAACATTCAGGAAAATTAGAGATTTAGTTAAAACAAAGGAATCTGTGAAAATAGCTTGAAGAAATTTAGAGATTTCTTTCCAGGAATTCCTAATATTAGTACATTCAGAAAAGGTATGTATCCAGTCTGATTTACATTTTTGTGAACATCTCCAACAAATAATTTCTTCAGATACATTAATTTTGGCTAACTTGTCAGGTGTAATAAATGCCGTGTGTAGAAATTTCCAAGTGTATATCTTCCACTCTTGTAAATTATATGTAAGTTTAATAAAGTATAAAAGACTAGCTTTACTTTCAATTGATAAATTGGTTTGATGTCCTTTTGTTATGAAATTCCAAAATTTTTGATTGGTTTTAGTTTTATAGTTCATTAACATCTTGTATATTTTTGAAATTTGGTTTGTCCAATTATAATTATTATAAATGATTTCAAACATTAAGTTTATGAGTTTGGGACTATTTTTATAAGAAGAGTTAATTATTAATCTGTTTAGATCTTGAACATGTGATACTATGCTTTGAAGAACCAACCAGTTTGTGTTTGATATACCATAAGTATTTTGGATTTGTTGATTGTCAAGTACTCTTTGATTCTTTATACAGTGTTTTCAGCATGTACATTTTTTTATTTCCCGATTAATTTGTGTATCTTTATACATCTTATTGAAAATTTTTTTGTAGAACTGAAAGGTATTAACAGTTCTATCCATGTTTTGTTATCTGTATTGGCATAAATGAATCTTCTAAATAGATTATAAATGTCATTTATGTAATTTAAATTAGTTGGTTTTGTTAAATTATATTGGATACAAGTAATCAATATGTGCCAAAGCTTATTATTTTGTTCATTTAGTATAAGTTTTTTAGTTAATTTGTTTTCATTTAAGAAAATGATAGTGTGTAAGGTTTTCTAACTTGAAAAATAATTAGAGTCTATCCAATTCATTCTTCTTCTTTCAGCTTTTTCCCAGTTAGGGGACGCTACAGCAGATCACCTGTCTGCTCATGACTGGCAGTGGAGTTTTATGGTGTCGAGTTGCCAGCCCGGTGCCCAACCTTCCACAGAAGGCACACACATGCACATACTCACACCTAGGGCCAATTTAGAGTGTCCAATCCACCTACAGCATGTCTTAGGGATGTGGGAGGAAACTGAAGCACCTGGAGGAAACACACGCGACCACAGGGAGGACATGCAGACTCCATACAGAAGGCACCCCAGCCAAGGATTGAGCCAGAGAACCTCTTGCTGTGAGGTGGCAACACTAACTGCTGCACCACCGTGGCTGCCCAGAGTCTATCCAATTCATAATAGTTCTAAAAACAGAAGCTTTTATATATGTTTCTATATCTGGAAAGGTGATTCCACCCAAATCCCATGGTCGAATGTGTTGGGTATAAGCTATCCTATTTCTATTTAGAAACCAAAGAAAGTTTAATAAAATTTTATTTATTTCTTTTAATAATTTTTATGTGGTATCATGGGAATGGCTTATGTTATATAATTTATTTTTGGAAGTAGCATCATTTTTATTATTTGCAATCTATCTTCAAATTTCAGAAACATTTTGTTCCATTTTGTTGTTAATAATTTAATGTTATTTGGTATTTGATTATGTATGCTAAAAACCAGCAGAGAGAAAGAACATAAATTATTAAACAAATTATTTGCATCTATGTTCAAGAGCATTTTAATAAAATGCTTTATAAAATCGATAACCTTAACAAGTATACATAATGATTATTAATAAAAGAAAAATAGCTGACAGTAACTTAAAGGTAATCTCAGGCAGTTACAAATAACCTGTCACACAATATTTTTTCAAGAACTGGTACTGTGTGAAAGTAATTCAAGACAGAAATATTTACAGGTCAGAAAAAGCTGTACAGTATTATTCCTAGATTAAAATGTGTTATTCTTTTGTCTACATACAATGCTGGATGTTTTATTTTGCATTAATGTTTGCACAGAATGATTTTTTTTGAATGGCAATTGGGAAAAGGAACAATTAGATATTCCAGACTTGTATTTAGATCATATTTACTTTGCTAAATTGAATATGACAGATTATTTTTGGAGTATTTAGAGACCTCACTATATATAGCTGTTGTCAATTTTATAAGGCTTCTTATATGCAACTGCATTATATTACCACATTACCCTATTAAAGCAACTGTATATTAGTTCATTTTAATATATCTACTAACATGTTAACTTATAAGTACATAATGAATACATTTCTAAGTTGTTATGGCATGTGGAATTTAAAGGTTTGTGGAATACCTTATTTACATGGAAATGAAGGCTTTAATACTAGTACAGATAAATGTAAATAATGTCAAAAACTTATATTTTCATTTATTATATAACTTTTGAGTTATTCTGAATCAATATGTTCCTTTCTATATAAAGTGAATATTTAATATTCAGAGAGGGAAATGAGCTTTTGGTAGAGGCTTTAGAGGGAACACTTGGATAGTAATGCTATTCAAGTGTGGGGTTTTATACCGCATTGTTTGCCTTGATTGGTTGCTAGTGTATTATTTAATAATGTTATGTTTAAATGTCTACTTTTGGGTGTCAACCATTATCACTTGCATTATTTTAAAGGACATTTTTAAGTCATTTCATTAATAATATATATGTTTTGATGCAGTAAAAGGTATATGTGGCTAATTATACTTCTAATAGCAATACATTTATGAAGTTTATTTCTATAAATTTTAATGGTTTAAATAACAGATCTAAGAGGAGAACCTTATTCACATATCATAAATTGTTTAATACACAGATTGTCCTTTTACAGGAAATACATTTATTACATGATAAAATAGACTGAACTCTAATAATGATTCAGTGTTAATTAGTTCACATTACAAACAAAAAAAAAAAGATGTGTAGCAATCTTATGGAAAATTTCTATTTTAATGCCCAAGGTCATAAATGCATATTATGACAACACTGGAATGTTCTGTTTGGTATCTGTGAAAATAAATGGAAAGATCTGTTCTTTAGTTAATCTTTACTGGTTAGCTGAATTAGGTGTTAAAATAGCTAAGCATCAGTTTGAAGATATTATACAACAGTCTAAAGGGAGTTCAATACTGACAGGGAACTTTAATTGTATTTTGAATGATAATGATACCAATTCAAATAATACTTGTAGAAAGCCAGCATCTTTAAAGACACTAACTGACTTTACTGATATAATTGGTATTAAAGATGTAAATGAATATGCTGACTCAAACGTTTACACAGTGTTCGCAATGTCTTGGTACCCAATCCAGAATTGATGCAGTATACATTTCAAGAGGAGATAATTACAAAATTTGGTAAATTAAAAGTAGTATTATGTCCTTTATCTGATCATAATGCAATCACATTTGATTTGGAATACAAAACGGTCTGTAACTATCACTAGAATACCACATACATAACAAATTTGAAAGACTTCAAAGAATTCTATACTAATGAGATACATGCTTTTCCTAAATATAATTCTTACTGATGATATTTCTGAAACATATGTGCGGGACTCTCTAAATTCATATATATATATATATATATATATATATATATATATATATATATATTTATGGTAAAGCTCAAACTTGGTATGTTAATAAGAAAAAACAATGGAATGAGGGCTTGTTATATTTACAAAGACAGATATATTAAAGTTAGAGATCTAAAAAAGGTAATAATAGACTAAGAAAAATTTGATGACATGAACAACAAATACATAGAAACTTTGAATCATAAAACTAATTTAGAAAATATTAAATTAAATTCTTCCAAAGAATCTGAATCAATGAACCCCAACAATTTCCAACAACAAAAAACGATGAATGGTTCAAGGATAAAAGAAAATGTCACATTCCAACTGGTACAACAGCTACTTTAATATCAAATACTTCACAGTTAAAACAGGTTGAGCTCTTTCATCTACGTAGATTTCTTCAGAACATTGACCCTAATGAGTCGATCACATTTATACTATTGAAAATTCCCGCCCTTTTTCAATTAATTAATAGTAATTGCTATGAATAATAATAAATATTTAAAAAGAATACACAAATGCATAGTTAAAAGACTTGTTCTTAAGAGACCTAAAATTCAGTAGGAAACTTCTATCAATGTGTAACACTCCTATAACTACTACCTATACTGCTAATATAATAAGACTGTACAATGCACTATTACAGAATTAATATGTTGTATTGAACATTTTTATCAACTACACATTTTATTTTTGGTATGTATACAAGTTGTTTTACACAACTTATCAATTTTGAAACTGTGTATTGTACATTTTTATCATTGGAATTGTTTAGGCAGTGAACACAGGGGTGCCACATATTGGTAGAAGTATATTATGATTATATGTATAAATCTTAGTATGAAGGAGTTGTTCAATACAACTTATTAATTCTGTAATAGTGTATTGTACATTCTTATTATATTAACAGTATAGGTAGTAGTTATAGGAGTGTTACACATTGGTAGAAGTTTCCTACTGAATTTTAGGTCTTTTAAGAACAAGTCTTTTAACTATGTATTTGTGTATTCTTTTTTAATATTTATTATTATTCATAGCAATTATTATTAATTAATTGAAAAAGGGCGGGAATTTTCATTAGTATAAATGTGATTGACTCATTAGGGTCAATGTTCTGAAGAAATCTATGGGTAGTAGATGAAAGTGCTCAACCTGTTTTAACTGTGAAGTATTTGATATTAAAAGTAGCTGTTGTACCAGTTGGAACATGACACTTTCTTTTATCCCTCAACCATTCATTGTTTTTTGTTGTTGTAAATTAAATTCTTATAATATAAATCCTAAGAACCAATGTAGTTTAGCAAACAGAGTGGAAGATGATTAATTCTAAACAAATAAAGGAGCTCTACATTCCAGGTACTAGGAAGAAAGTTTCAGATTTAGGAAGTATTTTAGAAGCATTTAGGAAACATTTTAATTTAATTAACTCACAGAGCTCAGAAATAGAACTGCAAAAGATAATAAACTCCTTCTTCAGAAAGCACATTAAGAATAAAAGATCAAATAAAGCTATAAGATAAGCCAATTACAATTTCAGAGCTTAAATCACAAATTAATAAGATGAAGTTAAATAAAGCTGCTGGAACTGATAACATAATTCCTAAAATGTACAAATTATCAACTAATGAAGCTTTGATCTTGTTGTTAAGGGTGTTTTCTTTAGTTAAAAAACAAAACAAAAGACAATATCATCCCCCTTCTTAGACATACAGATTAATATCTCCAATTCTCAAGTCATAGATGGAGGAAAAGATTGTTTGTTCTACAGACCAATATCACTTTTAAATATAGACTACAAGATGCTTATGGCAATACATGCTACTAGAATCAATCAGTTTCAGCCTCTTTTGATAGATGAAGATCAAACTGGCTTCATAAAAGATAGAAATGCATATTATAGTATTAAAATAATGTTGTTGTTGTTGTGTCTTTCGGCTTTTCCCGGTTAGGAGTCACCACAGCAGAACTCCAGTCCGCTAATGATTGGCAGTAGATTTTTACGTGCCGAGTTGCCAGCCCTGATGCACAACCTTCAATGAAGGTACGCCCATTCACGCATGTCACCACACAGAAGACGCTCTAGCTGAGAATCGAACAGGGCAACATCTTACTGTGAGGTGAGAACGCTACCGCAGCACCACCACCGCAGTTGATAGTATTAAAATAATACTTATGTTAATTGATTATGTTTACACAATAAGTAACATGATTTTAGTGAGTATAGACATCAACAGTGTTGTTGATTCAGCGAACTGGGACTATTTATTACTGGTTTTAGAAGACTATGGATTCTTGCAAAATTTTATGCAATTAAACTACTGTATGAAAATTTCCTAGCTCCATTACAATCACAAAGGGTACAAAACAGGAATGTTCTCTGTCTCCATTGTTGATTACTCTGCTCATAGAACCTTTTGCAAATTCTATTAGGATGAATGCTAATATCCAAGGTATACAATTCGGTAGTTGTTTGATATTGAAAGTCCACTTGTTTGCAGATAATATCTTACTGACTTTGAATAATAATAATAATTCATTACAAGCTTTATTTGACACAATGGATTTTTTTCAGAGAATTTCTGGCCTTAAATGTAATGAAAATAAAACCAAGATATTGCTTAGACATAAGTAGTTCTCTAAATATATAGTAGCAGATAATAGTATCATATACATAGGAGTTACATTAACAAATGATATGAGCAACTAATTACACTGATATTTTAAGTAAAATTAAATCCCTTATAAATAGATGGGATAGGATCTTCTTTACCATGGATGACAGATTTTTCATAATTAAAACAATTATTTTCCCAAAGATGTTGTATTTTATACTGGCATTTTCCCTTCTCCCCTCTAAACTTAATATATATCAGTTCAATAAATTAATGTTAATTTTTTATGGTGCCCCAGTAAACCAAAATATCATTAAATCATCAGTTAAATGATTGGGAAGCAGATGGAATTAGTCTTCCAGACACTGAAATGTATGCTATATTGTCTACTACTAAAACAATAACTTTATGATAAATACTTCGCATTCAGCCAAATGGAAGCAATTTCATGAACATATTTGATTAGAATCAAGTGACTGTTGTTACAATATATGAAAATCATATCTAATAATTTACACTGGATGGTAAGACATTATATCTTAGAGAATAAGAATAAACATAAATGCTCCAAATACATAACCATTACATTAACCACATTTAGAAATGTTTTAAATAAAAATTCACATATTAAGGCCTGGTCATTTTGGTTACACCCCATTGTTTGTACACAGAAAAATATTAATACTTTTGACATCTTCAAAATGAAAGTGTTTAGAGGAAAAATAATATATTGGTATTGTATGATGGGCTCTGGAATAGTCCTTTCTATGAATCAAATTGTGAATAAATATAATACAGAAAATGAATGTGATTAATAATGCAATACTTTAGGCATTACATTATAAATAATTTAGAGTTGATGCATTCATGAATTAGGCAAAATATTCAAAAGTTTATAGATTTCTATAATTATTATTATAGGTAACCAATTTGTACAAGGAAAAGGTTATTTGTCCAAAATAGTCCAAAATATACAAATTAATTAAATATATGAAAATATATCATAAAGAAAAAATTGGGGATTATTATAAAACAATTAATAATCAACCTCCTCTTGAAAGTGACAAAAACTGGTACTAGTTTTCTCAAAACAAACTTTCCTCTCCTTACAATGGAAGCTGTTCTCTTTGAAATTTATTCACAGAATTTATATTACACCTCTCAAAGAGGAACTAATGTTTGGTCAGAGTAATGGATGTTGGAGATGTAAGTTAATTTTGAACGCAGACCGGCACCACATGTTTTATGATTGTATTTTACTCAGAATATATTGGGACAAACTGAATTTTTTTTGCAGATTGTGTTCAATGATAAGTTTAAGTTAACTAAATCATTGATTTTGTTTAACTCCCCTATACCAAAATGTGTTCCTAGGCAAAAATACTCACTTTTATGGACCTTATTAGATATTGCTCACAAGATAATCACCAAGAATTGAATGACTTGAGACTTTTCTTACATTTAAAGAATTTTAGAACATGGCATTAATGGTTTCATGAGTGGAAATGGTTACTGTCAAGATGAGAACTGTAAGAATCTACAACATTTGGCTAAAAGTAGTGGAGATATTGGAGAAAATAGACTATAATACATTATGAGTTAGAACAGTTATTTGAAGATCTCAGACTATTGATATGGTTACCACCTATGTAAATAGTTTTATTTTGTTGATTTATTATGAATTTTTTTCTGTTAAAAAGAATTTTATGTGACTGAATTTATCAAAATGTATGCTTCTATTTCATATTATGATCAGTTGTATTAATTTTAAAATTCAGTAAAAATACTTGAGAAAAAAATCACAGAACAAACATTAAGTTTTACTCAGAAAAATTAATTAGTGGAAGGTTTCTCCCAACAGTAGACTTATCTGCCCAGCCTGGAAGGATCACTAGTCCACAATCAGTTCCATGAAGATCATAGAAGGAGCACACTTTTGACACTTTTGGAGCTCTAACTGCCTTTTATATGGTGCTCTGCTCAAGCTTCTAGAAATTATAAAATGTGGATGGTGCCTTAAAGCTTTGAAAAACTGGCTTAGTCATATCCTTGATAAGATATAACCCACATGGGTTAAGCTACTGCAACAGCAATCTAATCAGAAGAAATTTTAACATTTTATCAAGGATGTATGGTCATGGCAGAAGACTGAAAAACTACAGGAAATAAGGCGTAAGTCTCTGGAGGGCGAAGATGTCACAAAATACTAGTTGAGGGCAGATACTTAGAAAAATGCCTGTGTATATTACAGTTCATTAATATAATAAAATAAGACAGAATTAAGTGTAATATACATGTTTTTGTGAAGTATGGTTCTTAGGCAATATTAATCAGATGGTACATATCAAAAGAATACTGTCACATGGTACTAACAATGAAAACACATCAAGTGACAGTGTTAGACCATGTACCAATACAAGTTAGGCTTTTTAAGCAAGTAAAAGTATATTGCGATCAACACTGGCATTTTCTAGTATTTTTCTTCTGGAACAGAAGGCATTTATTGATTGGCTAGATTAAACTTTAAGCAAAATATTAACATATTTGAATTTAAGCAGTAAAGAGCTTGCCATGGATTGGAATAATTGGAAAATGAAAATTAGAAATGTAGTCACACTAAAAGCAAATGAGATGAGAAATAACAGAAGTATCTAGAAGGCATTAAAAACAAAGGAATTTACAGAAGCCAAAAGGAAAAAAGAGGAAAACAGCAGATTGAAGAGCAATTACAATAAGCTAGAATGTCTATGAAAGACTAGTTAGAAAATCTGAATGAACAATGAAGAACTGTTTTAAAACAACTACTTTTTGACAGTAACCCCATAGCAACCAAACTGTTATTTCAATGTTTGAGGGAATTGATGTTGAAAGGATGACAACTAAAATCAGGAATTATGAATGGTAGGGTAGACATGGACCCAGGAAAACTATGAATGTAATAGTAAATTATTACAGTACAATGTGCAGACATGATTTAGAGGCTGACAGTAACACACAAGAACTGGTAACATAGAATACAATTAAAACTTATTTAGTTAACACAACTAGAAAGAGGGATAGTAACACCAAAAATAATGGGAAATGAAATTAAAGAAGCAATGAGCAACCAGGATATATGGAAAAATCCTGAAAGTGATGGAATTCCAATAGAACTGTGGGGAAAAAACATAACAGGAGTTAATGAAAGTCTGGCTGTCACATTTAATAATATTTTTTGGGTGGAGATTTGCCCTTGAAAACAGCAGTAATCGTGGTAGCAAAGGAGGGCAAAAAATCTTCTTAACCCAGTGTCATGCAGACGAAATACTATTCTAAAATCATGATTACAGTGTTTATGATTTTAGTACAAAAGATTGATAAATATATCGAGAATAATAGATCTGGATCATTGTGGGTTTATAGAAGGCAGACAAACATTTGACAACCCTTAATAATAATATAATAATGTTAATAGATTTGGATACAAAAATGTTTTCCAGACTGGGCTGCAAATTTATGATGAGATCTTTTGAGGTATTTCCAGAAACATTAACATTAATAGTTAACATTTACAGAGCTGTTCAAGTTGGGGTGAGGGGTGGTGGTGTGCTGTCTAACACATTTAGTTTTAAGAGAGGAACTAGGCAGGGGTGTCCACTTTCACCATTACTATTTGCTTTACATTTAGCTACATTATCCAGAGATATAAAACAGCCAAGTATAACTGGATAAAAATTTAGAAATGCTCATGAGAAAATGGCCTTTTTCAGGATGACATAATACTACATTACTAATCTAAAACATAATATAAAACATATATTGATAAACTGAAATATTTTACTAGTATAGCAAGATACAATCAAAAAAACACTCACCAATAGCAACTGAAACAAATACTGGAGAAAACTTTAGCCAAAGTTTTATCCAGTGTTAGTTTCACTTGCCATTGGAGAGTGTTTTTTTTGTTTGTTGGGTTATTGCCCCAACACGACATGATACATAACTTCTCGTTTTTGTGGTGTAATGACATATTGAGATACTTGGGGAATTTGGTTGAAATGGGATGTTGAGCAAGCAGCTACCAATGTGGGAATAAATTATTCAAAAAGATTGCATGAAAGATAGGATTATGGAATTTTTTCATAAGGACTTGGACAATAAAATACAAGGAATTAAGAAGTTTTGGTCCAGCTGATTCTTTATGTAGAATAGCTTATATGCATTAACTGAAAGATCAGATATGGAAGAATATGAAAAAAAGAAATTAAGCATGTTTTGGGTGGGTTGGAAGAGTACAGTGTGAAAAACTAACACTGACAAAAGATGACGGTGCTTTGGGCTAGCAGATTTGGAAGGATACTATCCAGTGCTGATCTAAACAATCCTAAACAAACCTGGTTTGTGATTTACTGTTGAGTTGACTGGTAAGAGAAGTTTTATTTGAATTTATATTTTATTTTTATCACTGTTTTTCACTGTTTATAGGAATGAAAATGTAGTTCGTAGACAAGATTTACTTTGATTTACATTTTCTTGTTTTACCTTTAATTTTCACTGTTGGTTGTTAGAAAGGGGTAAGTTTTAGACAGGCAAGTTCTAGCCACCCCAGGGGCCTAGTCAGTTATAAATTCACTCAGGCTGTAGAGAGGATAATCCAGAGATTATCTTAATAATCCTTTCTTAGCTTGTGATTTATATATCTTTACCGTTAAAAATAAGTGAGACTGTAAGTGATAGTGAGCAAACACTGCACATAACGTAAACGAATTATAGCTTTTGCCTGACTTTCAGAACTTGTAGAGTCAGAACAACTTTATTGTACTTTTCTTTGGATTTAGTTGTATGTTGTTTGTGTGATTTTTATAATAGAAGTTGATTTAAGTTCTCTTTGAATTCTGTGGTTACTGATTATATTATTCTTTTCTTTTATATTTTATTCATTTGAAGCTGTATATGGATTCCTTGAATAAGTAAGCAGTTAATGATTTGCTAAAGCACAGATATCTTGTACAGTGTAATAAATGTTATACATAGTTAAAGGTGACATCTGATAACACTGATCTGTGTCCCTTACGTCAAAAGTTGGAGGATTTGCTTACCATTATTAGAAGCAAGTCTAGACTTACTGATGATGATTGCACTTGTGCAATTGGCATGGCTTGGAGAACTGTTCTCACATATATTGACTAGACTGGTGAGATAAATAATGTTAGGCAAAGAGCAAATAGAACACATTTAGAAAATGATGTGTCTACTGTCGGTAAGGATCATTCAACCCCTATGAAACAAAATGATGCCCCTGACAACTTTGGAATTCTGGATGCAGGTATTCAGCAAGCTGAGGATTTGGAGTGTTTAGAACTAAACAAAAAAAAAAAAGGGAAGAAGTTCACAACTAATAACCAGGAAGGAAAAGAAACTGTTTAATGTCTGTAAAGTAAATAGAATACGTCGTAAAAAGGACACTGCTTTGTTATGTAACACAAAGATTACAGGGAATGATAACATTTTTCTATCAGAAAACCTTCAGTCTACAGAAAAAGACATAATTTTTCCAAAAGAGAAGGTATAAAAAAGAGGCAAGGGGCAGGTGAAAAGGAAGAAATCAAAACTGAATGTGGAAGAATTGAAGGACATTACTGTAAAAAAAAAAAAAAGAAGAGAAAGACAGATGTTAACTACATGGCAAGCTATGGATGAACCAAAAACTCACAGTATAAATACATTGGCTCAGCTTTATCTGCTTGCTTGATATTTTTTATTTTTATTATACTGCGAGTTTCTTGTTGGGTTGTGGTGTTGTTTAGTCAGTTATATGGATAAACAAAGCTAGCTAGATGAGAATTTAATACACAGTGAAAACTGTGGGATTAATAAGACTAATGGTGATGAAGATCATTTCTTTGTAACAATTGATAGCATAGATATTACTATATTAGAAGTTGAAGATTCTTTAGATCTGGTCAGAAAAGATATTCTTGTAATTAAAGATTCAATTATTAGAGGAACTGATACTTACATTTACAGAGAAGGTAATGAACATTGGATAGTGTTATTCTTGCCGGGAGCAAAAATAGAAGATGTACGATGAGCCTTGGAAACCCTTAATGTAAGGAAGTATGGATCTGTTTTTATTCATGTGAATATAAATTATCTCATCCAAAAGGACTCTCTGACCATTAGCAGGGAACATACAGCCCTCTTAGAAAGTATAGCTTGTACTGGTGTTAGGATGTATTTTTCACAACTCACATATAGAAAGGATAGTCAGATCAGCATGAATGAAACATGTTTTTGTGGGTAAATATCTACATGGAAAAAATGTCCTGTTTTAAAAAATGAAAATGTGTACAGCATCCAAGCCTAGTTGTGTGCATACATGTTTTCAGACAGGATGGTGTGGATTTATCAAGATCAGGGAACAGAATTTTTGCAGCAGATATTTTGCAATATTTGACAAACACTAGGCAGGATTTTTGCCAGGTCATGCATTAACAGTTCGCAGATAGCAACATTTAATGCATCTCTGATGGTTGTTAATGCTAGATGCATTAATAAATTCGCTACATTGCCACAGGATTGATGTTGTTTGTGAAACACAATTAAAGAACAATGACTGGAAATCAGTTCTGTCTGGGTATAAATGTTTTTTTTGTAACAGACATTTTAACAAAATTGCAGGTGGAGGTGTTATGATAGGGATTAAAGATAATTATGAGACCTGTGATTATTATATGTTCAATGATTACACCTGTGATGATATAAGGTATTGCCAACTATGCCAGAAGAAGTAGGGCAGTAGATTTGTAACATATGCCAGTACACCTAGCTGGAGTTTTGTGTAAAGAATTATGTGTCATTTGTATATCAAAGTGATTTGTACAAATGTTTGTGTTGAAAATGTATTTGTAAAGTTGCTTGTCTTAAAAATGTACGAACAGTGGCTCCTGCTGGAAAGAAAAGAAATACATCTGTATATCAGACTGAACTGTAACTGTTAAAATGAATATATTGTAACAGAAGATAATGGAAGAGAAGAAGTTAGTCTCAGTCCAGCTAACTTTGAAAATAGTCTGAAATTAAATTAGCTGGTTTAGGCCATAAAGATTGTATCTTACAGTTCTGATTGCAGCCAGAGACAAAATGCCTCTGAAAACCAGGACTAGGAATCCTACTGCATTGTCCTTAGGGTTGAACTAATTGCTACCATGGAAGGGAATTTTGAAATGGTTTTATAGCTTCTAGATGCTATAACACATCTTAGCAAAGCTCTATGTGTGTGCATAGAAAAAACGTTGTGCAAGATTCTGGCTCTAGTAAAGGGGGAAGTGTAGGAACCAGAAGTCAAATGACCAAATGTATGTGATGCCATTCTGTAATCCAGCACTGAAATTATGTTTTAATACTAGAAGAGACAGAAGTCTCAGGTCAGTCTGTTTGTAAAACCTGACAAAGAAGGACCACTCACCCACTTCATCTTGCCTTGCTCTAGTAAGTAAACAGGGTAATAGTAATTCTTTAGTCAGCCAGGAAAATATAGTGAGATTAGTAACGTATTGTTTTTCTTTATCTGTGTGAATCTTTCAATGTTGTTTTTAACATTTCTTATGATTGAAACTCTGGTGTTTATTGTAAATAGATATTTAGTATTTTCATGTTCTTTTATTAATTATTATTAAAAATATTTAAACTTTTCATTGTGGCTGGTCTTTTAGAGAATATGTTAACCTTTGAGAGTACTTATATTTATTTGGTGACACTGTGGCCACTCCTGAAAGCCTTGCTGCATTGGTCAAACACTCCCAAATGTTAATTTTACTAAGAATAATTGGATACCCTGGTAAGAGCCTTAGAGTAGCTGGCTTTGGATAGCTCTGGTGGCAGTTTCTACCTTATAGTTTGGTTAGAGGGGGCATAGTTAGCAAATCTGTGCCAACCTTTCCCAGGTGTGTGTGTGTGTGTGTGTGTGTGTGTGTGTGTGTGTGTGTGTGTGTGTGTGTGTGTGTGTGTGTGTGTGTGTGAAAATCAAATCTCAAAGAGAGTATGTGTCAGCTACTTGAAAATGGGACACAGTGCACTGGTTTCACAGAGATGGTGGTGGAGGACTTGGCTTGGAAAACTCAGCTGAGGACTCAGCTCTACAGTGTCAGTGGGAAGTCTTATTTGGGGCCTGGAGAGAGAGAGGGAAACCCAGCCGCAGGTCTGAATATGTTTCCTCTTAAGGGAAATTTTGCTTGGTGCAGAGAGCTGTGTATCGATCTTTGTTCCAAGTGAATGACCTTCACTGGTGTTAGTGGTGAGGACTGAGGCTCCTTGATTACTGGCCCGGAGGATGGACATCACAACACCAATACTATAGACTGTGTAACGGTGACAATAAAGACTACCCTGGAACATATAACAATTACTGAAGTGTATAGGCCACCAAAGTTAAGTGCAGATAACCTAGAGGAATTCATACATTTCTTGCATGAAACACAGGAAGGAAGAATAATATTAGCCTGGGACTTAAATTTACCAGAAACAGACTGGAATAATATTGATTCAACAACATTAGTAAGGAACTTATTCACAGTGTATATTCAGGAAGAGTAATTACTTCAGATTGTAAAAAAACTTATCAGGGAATGGAACATACTAGATATTGTTTGTGTTCCCATAGAAATTACTGTAACTTCAAGTCAAGTTTTACCACCATTGTTGTGTAGTGATCATGACGTTATAAAGGTTAATTTGTTACTAGATAATTCTGCCAACCTGAAATCTAAACCAGTGCACAGAAGGTTAATTACAGATTTTATGGAAGCAAAACTGTCACTATGTAAACTAAATGGAGTGAGGTGTTCAGTGGAAAAACTGCAGGTGGAATGTGGAACGTTTTGAAATTGAAATTGTTTGAGTGCAAAAAATGAAAAAAAATGTTTAACGTCAGGCTATAGGCATACAACATCAGGGGGATATATTTCCATAAGAACAAGATATCTAATTAAAGTGAGAGACAAAAAATGTAAGAAATGGAAAAGAGGTCAAACTACAACCTTGAAAACTAGAATAAACAAACTGGACAAACAAATTAAGCATAGTGTGAGACAAGATCAAGAAAAATCTGAAGAACATTTATATAAAGATATTGACCATAATAGGAAGCCTTTTTATAGAAACATAAAATGTGGAAGGAATAAAGACATACAGACATCTAAACTGTTTTCAGATTCTAAAATGTATTTCTCAGACACAACAGATTATAAGGATCTACTTCAGATGATCGAACTTTCAAATGTTCGACTTTCATATGGCTGAGACCATATGATCGAACATTTAAAAGTTCGAACATCTTATAAAAAAAGTAAAACAAAAGAAAAAAAATGAACTGAATGTTTTTAGAAGGGGGAAAGCCCCCCATGCACCCCCACAGACACCCTGCTATTTAAATATACCAACTCAGAGATTGCACTACACTTCTGAAAAGGTAAATCTTCCCGTTCCACGCTGTATGGAGATCTCCATTAAAAATGTTCGAACTTTTAAAAGTTCGATCATATGGTCTCGGCCACATAAAAGTCAAACTTTTGAAAGTTCAATCATATGAAGGGGACTTGATTAAAGATATAGTTATATAATCTTATACAAAACAGTTTGGCTCCACAAAGGGGGTTTTACATTGTCCTAGTGACAGCCAGGTAACCCCAGATACTAGAATCAAATTAGATTGTACTGAAAGAGAAAACAGGATCCAAACAAAGCACAGGGAGGAGATGGAATTAGTAATAATGACCTGAGAACACTTCAGCTAGAACTTACAGTACCATTATATCTATTATTTACTAGGTCATATAAATATAGTGAGATTCCTCAAGTTTGGAGATATGCTTGTTAAACCTGTGTTTAATAGATAGGGGAGTAGGGCAAACCCATAGTCATATAGACCATTAAGTCTACTTTTATGTTGTAGAAAAACAATGGAGCAGATAATATTGGATAAGTTATTGTTAGACTCGGATAGGTTTAGACTTGAAACCAAATATCAGTACGCATATGTTGAAAATAGATCTATTACTACCTGTAACATAATGTTCTATAACAATGTAATAACAGCTATAAATGAAAAATTGTGCTGTGATGTAATTTATATAGATTTAACTTCAGCATTTGACAGGGTCATACACAAAACACTGATCAATAAATTAGAACAACTAGGTATTGATGTAGTCTTGATAAGATGGATAGCTGCATGGCTTACAAATAGGACATGGCAAGTATCATACAGCAACTGGTCAGGTGAAATTCTTGGTTACAGTCAGGGTGTCCCTCAGGACTCTGTCCTAGGCTCTTACTTGTGCGGATTGTATCTTTCCGACCTAGCTTTTTCATCTGAGGTGTTCTACAGTCTATACGCAGATGACCTGAAATTGGGTAAACTGATTACACGTGTCACATAAAAGGCATGTCTGCAAAAGAACTTGACTAAATTGACCATTTGGGCACAGGAGAATAATATGCTGATAAATACATCAAAAACTAAGCATATGAAATTTGTGAGGCATAAATTAAAAGGTGAATATTTAATACAGCACACAGTGATTGAAACTTTAGAGTCATTTAAAGACATGGGTATATGGGTAGATCCAGCAATGAGTTTTTATAATCATGTCAACCAATTGGTTAATGATATTTATAAAACTATAGGTTGTATAAAAAAGATTTATAAAGTCTAGGAAATCAGAAATGATGAAGTCATTGTTTGTTAGTTACATTAGACCCAAACTTAAATATGGAATAACAATATGGAAACTGTATCAGAAAACAAGTATGAAAGACATGCTGTAGGTGGATTGAACATTCTAAATTGTCCCTAGTTGTGAGTGCCTGTGTGTGCCTTCTGTGGAAGGTTGGGTGCCGGGCTGGCAACTCGACACCGTAAAACTCCACTGCCAATCATGACCGGACAGGTGATCCACTGTGGCAACTCATAACTGGGAAAAGCCAAAAGAAGAAGAAGATAAGAAAACAAGCATGAGTAAACTGGAAAGACAAGAGCAGAAATATACCACGGGCATCCATGGATGTGAAAATGTAAGTTATTATGAAAGACAAACAAATCTCAACTTGTACAGTGTCTCTTATAGATATCTAAGAGGAGATCTTATTCAGGTATACAGGGCATTTAGAGAGAACTACCTCTGGGAATGTTTGGGGTTAGCAAAAAGTACTAGAGAATCATCAGACAACCTCTGTAGAAGATTCTATAGGAATGAGAAGTGCACTAACTGGTTCTCTGACAGAGAAACTGATGCATGGAACAGACTACCAAATTACATTAAAGTACTAGAGAATCATCAGACAACCTATGTAGAAGGTTCTATAGGAATGAGAAGTGCACTAACTGGTTCTCTGACAGAGTAACTGATGCATGGAACAGACTACCAAATTACATTAAAGTACTAGAGAATCATCAGACAACCTATGTAGAAGGTTCTATAGGAATGAGAAGTGCACTAACTGGTTCTGTGACAGAGTAACTGATGCATGGAACAGACTACCAAATTACATTATAGTACTAGAGAATCATCAGATAACCTATGTAGAAGGTTCTATAGGAATGAGAAGTGCACTAACTGGTTCTATGACAGAGTAACTGATGCATGGAACAGACACCAAATTACATTAAAGTACTAGAGAATCATCAGATAACCTATGTTGAAGGTTCTATAGGAATGAGAAGTGCACTAACTGGTTCTGTGACAGAGTAACTGATGCATGGAACAGACTACCAAATTACATTAAAGTACTAGAGAATCATCAGACAACCTATGTAGAAGGTTCTATAGGAATGAGAAGTGCACTAACTGGTTCTGTGACAGAGTAACTGATGCATGGAACAGACTACCAAATTACATTAAAGTACTAGAGAATCATCAGACAACCTATGTAGAAGGTTCTATAGGAATGAGAAGTGCACTAACTGGTTCTGTGACAGAGTAACTGATGCATGGAACAGACTACCAAATTACATTAAAGTACTAGAGAATCATCAGACAACCTATGTAGAAGGTTCTATAGGAATGAGAAGTGCACTAACTGGTTCTGTGACAGAGTAACTGATGCATGGAACAGACACCAAATTACATTAAAGTACTAGAGAATCATCAGACAACCGATGTAGAAGGTTCTATAGGAATGAGAAGTGCACTAACTGGTTCTGTGACAGAGTAACTGATGCATGGAACAGATTACCAAATTACATTAAAGTACTAGAGAATCATCAGACAACCTATGTAGAAGGTTCTATAGGAATGAGAAGTGCACTAACTGGTTCTGTGACAGAGTAACTGATGCATGGAACAGACACCAAATTACATTAAAGTACTAGAAAATCATCAGATAACCCATGTAGAAGTTTCTATAGGAAAGAGAAGTGCACTAACTGGTTCTGTGACAGAGTAACTGATGCATGGAACAGACTACCAAATTACATTAAAGTACAAGAGAATCATCAGACAACCTATGTAGAAGGTTCTATAGGAATGAGAAGTGCACTAACTGGTTCTGTGACAGAGTAACTGATGCATGGAACAGACACCAAATTACATTAAAGTAATAGAGAATCATCAGACAACCTGTGTAGAAGGTTCTATAGGAATGAGAAGTGCACTAACTGGTTCTGTGACAGAGTAACTGATGCATAGAACAGACTACCAAATTTCATTAAAGTACTAGAGAATCATCAGATAACCTCTGTAGAAGGTTCTATAGGAATGAGAAGTGCAGTAACTGGTTCTCTGACAGAGTAACTGATGCATGGAACAGACACCAAATTACATTAAAGTACTAGAGAATCATCAGACAACCTATGTAGAAGGTTCTATAGGAATGAGAAGTGCACTAACTGGTTCTCTGACAGAGTAACTGATGCATGGAACAGACACCAAATTACATTAAAGTACTAGAGAATCATCAGACAACCTATGTAGAAGGTTCTATAGGAATGAGAAGTGCACTAACTGGTTCTCTGGCAGAGTAACAGATGCATGGAACAGACTACCAAATTACATTAAAGTACTAGAGAATCATCAGACAACCTATGTAGAAGGTTCTATAGGAATGAGAAGTGCACTAACTGTTTCTCTGACAGAGTAACTGATGCATGGAACAGACTACCAAATTACATTAAAGTACTAGAGAATCATCAGACAACCTATGTAGAAGGTTCTATAGGAATGAGAAGTGCACTAACTGGTTCTGTGACAGAATAACTGATGCATGGAACAGGTTACCAAATTACATTAAAGTACTAGAGAATCATCAGACAACCTATGTAGAAGGTTCTATAGGAATGAGAAGTGCACTAACTGGTTCTCTGACAGAGTAACTGATGCATGGAACAGACACCAAATTACATTAAAGTACTAGAGAATCATCAGACAACCTATATAGAAGGTTCTATAGGAATGAGAAGTGCACTAACTGGTTCTCTGACAGAGTAACTGATGCATGGAACAGACACCAAATTACATTAAAGTACTAGAGAATCATCAGACAACCTATGTAGAAGGTTCTATAGGAATGAGAAGTGCACTAACTGGTTCTCTGGCAGAGTAACAGATGCATGGAACAGACTACCAAATTACATTAAAGTACTAGAGAATCATCAGACAACCTATGTAGAAGGTTCTATAGGAATGAGAAGTGCACTAACTGTTTCTCTGACAGAGTAACTGATGCATGGAACAGACTACCAAATTACATTAAAGTACTAGAGAATCATCAGACAACCTGTGTAGAAGGTTCTATAGGAATGAGAAGTGCACTAACTGGTTCTGTGACAGAGTAACTGATGCATGGAACAGATTACCAAATTACATTAAAGTACTAGAGAATCATCAGACAACCTATGTAGAAGGTTCTATAGGAATGAGAAGTGCACAAACTGGTTCTGTGACAGAGTAACTGATGCATGGAACAGACTACCAAATTACATTAAAGTACTAGAGAATCATCAGACAACCTATGTAGAAGGTTCTATAGGAATGAGAAGTGCACTAACTGGTTCTGTGACAGAGTAACTGATGCATGGAACAGATTACCAAATTACATTAAAGTACTAGAGAATCATCAGACAACCTATGTAGAAGGTTCTATAGGAATGAGAAGTGCACAAACTGGTTCTGTGACAGAGTAACTGATGCATGGAACAGACTACCAAATTACATTAAAGTACTAGAGAATCATCAGACAACCTATGTAGAAGGTTCTATAGGAATGAGAAGTGCACTAACTGGTTCTGTGACAGAGTAACTGATGCATGGAACAGACTACCAAATTACATTAAAGTACTAGAGAATCATCAGACAACCTATGTAGAAGGTTCTATAGGAATGAGACGTGCACTAACTGGTTCTGTGACAGAGTAACTGATGCATGGAACAGACTACCAAATTACATTAAAGTACTAGAGAATCATCAGATAACCTATGTAGAAGGTTCTATAGGAATGAGAAGTGCACTAACTGGTTCTCTGATAGAGTAACTGATGCATGGAACAGACTACCAAATTACATTAAAGTACTAGAGAATCATCAGATAACCTATGTAGAAGGTTCTATAGGAATGAGAAGTGCACTAACTGGTTCTCTGATAGAGTAACTGATGCATGGAACAGACTACCAAATTACATTAAAGTACTAGAGAATCATCAGATAACCTATGTAGAAGGTTCTATAGCAGGGGTGTCCAACCTTTTCAGTTGCAAGGGCTGCATTGAGTCAACAGAAATGGTCTGGGGGCAAACGGCAAGTGAGGACCAAAAAAAAAAAAAAAGGTCTCACATTAACTGAAGAGCAAAAAAAAAAAAAAAAAAAAAACACAACGCATCATAAACTGAAGAGCAAAATACCCCAGGTTTATGCGGACTAATGTGGCTGTATTGTAGGTGAATTTGAACAATAAATAAATTAATAAATGCATAATATTTGCCCTAAAATTCAATATCTCATTCTAATTATTTAAAAAACAGTTAAATCTAACATCTTAGTTTATTTGTAAAAAAAATTAACAGGTACAAACCTTTCAATTTGTATGAGATCATACCTGTGATTTTGCTGGTTTCCATGTCTTCCATCATGTCCTAATGGCCATATGTTGTCCAAAGCGCCATGTATTCTTCTGT
>NC_056743.1:14136777-14144277 GCF_019279795.1 Protopterus annectens
ATCCAAGATCGATGAAAATGTCCTTGTATTAATTGTAGCTGGTGTTTATTGGTTGGTAGAGATTCAAAAAAATTGTAATTCCAGGTAAAGCTAAAAAGTTTAAAAGCTCCTGCTAGTAATTCAGACTGAGTAACTAACAACAAAAGCTACTTGCTGCTAACTGATAGAATTTGAAGTTCAAATTTAGACTGATTCCGAAACCATAGAAACTGTGACATCATCAAAAACTTTGAAAAGCAGCATCTTAAAGTGGAAATGCCTCTTTAGTGACATCATGCAAATTTCTAAAAAGGCATTGAGGAGTAACATAACATCTTAATCTAATTTATGTAATATAATTATTACACTAATTAAAACCTACACTTCACATTAATTTGTTGCTATATTTTAATTTCGTATTGTACTAACAACAATACCACTATTAAACATAGCTTTAGCTTGCTTCAAGATTTTTAAGAATTGTTCTGGTATTTACTTACTGTATAGGTGACCCTCCAGGATATTATCTATCCTTTTATATCACTTCCCATTATTTAATTAAAAAAAAAGAAAACATGTCAATGGTACTTGTCACATTAACAGTTTAGCCTTCAATGTTTTTATAGCATACATTAATTTATAATTGCTAATCCTTTAACAATAATGTTTGCCTGCAAAAAGCATGTGATAATGGAGGACACTTGACCCCTGCTATAAACAATTTTAACTGAGCTGTGGTTCTGGGGGGGGGGGGGGGGGCGGGGGGCACAGCAGAAGCCCTCCTGATAGACATTACGCTGTCTTATCTTTCATCTCCTTGAGACCAGGTTTCACATGAACATCACTTCATGAAAAGTAACGTTAGAAATTATCTTTATGTCTGGCACATTACAAACAAAAAAATCACAAAAGGATGCTAATGAAGTAGGCAGCAATCTTCCTGAATCCTTGCAGTCATGTCTTAGGTTCCACAGGTTCATAAGTTCATAGGTGTTTATGAGGCTTATGACCATAACTGCCATTTTAAGCCTGGCCATGCATCCCTAAATCTCTGACAAGTTCTGATACCCTTGATAACTGTAAGCAGGGGCCTGGGAGATGAACCATTTACAGGTTGCCTGTGTCTATTAGAGACATAGGTGCCAAACCAGGAATGAATTTCCTGTTCCCATCCACTTGTTCAAGTAACACTTGAATTGGGTTGGGAAGAACTCTGCCTCACATGGACAGGGAGCCTGTTCCAAACACAGGGTAGTCTTTGGGATACACACCTGTCTCTCCAGTAGGTCCCTATTTATATTACAGGTGGTACTTACGTATTATCGCAAACAGATTTTCGCAGTTGCGAATTTAGAATACTTCTGTACAAATGAGACCACAAACCACTGTAAGGTGGTATTTAGGGTCTGTTTTATTTGTTGTGGACTAGCTTTGCATTACATGGTCTGTGAAGGGGAAGACAAACATTTGAGGAAACCCACTTCCTGTTTTCTGAGTGCCTTACACATGCACGCTTGAATTATAATGCATGCTGTTGTTCTGACGAACAGATTCTGTTGACTGTGTGGAAGGAAGCCTTCAGAGACGGCAAAGGCAGACCCTGTAATGATGGTTTTGGTCACTTTTTTTTTTGGGGGGGGATACTATTTGTAAAGACATCTTCAGGTCAAAATTAAAATAAAAACTGCTAACAGCCACAAAGTACAGGAAGAAGCGCATTGTCCGGCAATAAGATGTTTTGGGAAGTGTTCTTACTACGTGTGTAATCATGAAGTGATTTTTAGTTTATCTGTATTTGTAAAGTATGGCCATGGGGACACTTTGTTAGCACCTTAACTGAAATTATTGACTGGAGTTTGTGCAACTCGGCACTTTACCTAACCTAAGAAAAGCAGCAATCCTTGCCCTTGACACATTTATAATCTCCTATTGTCGCACGGTGTATTTGGTGACTCGCTTTTCCAGTAGCTGACATCGTCTTGACAAATGCAGGCACTGCAAAGCGGAGCACAACTGTGTAGTTTCAGGAGCAAAGAGGTACAAACTCGCACCCTTTCTCCTCTTCGTGGCTTATACCCACATTGACAGAATAATGTTTTCTTCTTCACAGTCCCCTTTATAGATTAAGCAACCTGTTTCCGCACACACATACCAAATTATGGAAGTGCGGAAATCTGGTTGCGATAATACGTAAGTACCTTACAGGCAAGGTTTAAGTCTTTAGAATGGGTAATTCTGGTGCTGTTTGTTTTGTGGGTGTGCAGGAGGTCCATCAGAGTGGGGTCTGACAATGCCCTGTATGCCACACATAGCTCTCCTCTCAAAAGCCTGTAGGAGACAGAATACAAGGATAGAGCATTGAAGTGGTCTCCACAGGACATTTTACTTATAACTGTATTCTTTTAGTGAGGAACCCCTGTTGACGTTCCAATTGTTCGATACGCATGGTTAGGTACATATGAAATGGGGCACTGTATCAATGATAGCCCTGATAACTGCTGAATAGAGTGGAACAATGACTTCCTCGGACTTAGATGCCATACGTTTGTTTATAAGTTGTGCAACATACAATGATTTCCTCACTACTGTAGACATGTCATGGTTAAAGGCTAGATTATTATCTATGTGTGTCCCTAAGTCCCTGACTACTCCATCAACTCTATGGGGTGTTTTGTCAATATGATAGTTACCAAGGATGGATGACTTCCCAAAGGAATCTGTTATGTATTTCTTGGCAATTAGTTTTAGTCTATGGCTCTGACACCAGTTGTTTGTCTGTGTCAGCCCCTCCTGGAGAACATCTGTGTCAGTGTGGGATTCAATGACAGCTCCTAATTTGCAATTATCTGCAAATTTAGTTAGCCAAAGAGCACTGACATTATCCTTGACTTCTGATAAGTAAATGCCAAAAGCGAGCGGTCCAAGGACTCTTTCTGGGTCCTGTCTGTGAGGCAGTTGGCTATCCACTGGGTGAAATATGAGTTTGTACCTAACCTCTTGAGTTTGTCAACAATGCCGAGTGGGATAGTGTGTCAAATGCCTTGGCCAGGTCAAGGTAGGCAGTGTGAACCTTTTTCCCTCATCCATTGCTTTGGTTACCTTCTCAGAGAAGTCCACCAGGTTGAGTAGGCATGATCTGCCCTCGATGAAATCAAACCTGGTTGGGTCCAGTGTCTGCAGATTTACTGTATCTCTGTTGATCATCTCCATTATAATTCTTTCCATGGCTTTATATATAAGACTAGGGAGACTTATGGGTCTATAGTTTCCAGGGTCTGTAGATGGCCCACCTTTATGCGCAGAGATGACTGTTGCAATTCTCCATTCATGAGGCACAAAGTCTGTTTGGAAGCTACAGTTAAATAGTAATTCCAGAGGCCCTGATAGGTTATGTTTCATGCTATTTAGAAGGCATCCTGGGATATTGTCTGGGCCCACTGATGCAGTGTTCTTGGTCTCAGAGAGAGCATTAAGGACCTGTTCCCTACTGATAGTAGGGGGGAGTTATATTTGACCGAATTTCATGAGGGAAGGTTGAAGGAGAGAGAAGGATAAAGATGGAGGTGACTATCAGTTAAGTGGTTTACTATATCTTCTGGCTCAGTATAGGTGGCTCCATTTACAATGAGGTCTGCACACAATTGTGTATTGTCTTTGAGGTTGGGGAGGACATAGATAAACAATGCTTTGTGGTTTTCCTTGGCCTGGCAGGCCAATCTTACCTCAAATTTGACTTTGGTAGAGTAAATAAACATTATGTCTGTCTTGAGAAACTGTCTGAATCTTACAATGGCTACCGCCAAAGTTCACTATCACTGCAATATTCCGACAACTATGTAAAAGCACAGATAAGGTCAGGTACTTCTCATTATCGCACAAAAAGCACTTTTACAAATCTACTTTTTCAGTTTCTTACACATGTAAATAATCTATTTCTAGTGGTATTATAACTGTTTCTTTAAGCTGCAAAAATTGTCTGCATTTTACTGGCAACTATCTATGGAAGGTGCTTCAGTGACTTACTTTATTACACATGGATCCTCTATGAAAAAAAAGTCATGTTCTCACCATAGAATTCCATCTGTGTTGTCCATTTTCATTCTCCCTCAACTGATGGGTTTGGATCCAGCCCTTCAGATCCATCTCAGCCATTGCTAAAGCTCATGGCAACCAAAAAACCCTTAAGCTTCTCCTAACCTACAATGCACCAACCCCAGTTACCTCAGACCTTGTTTGCTGCTATGATAGACAGTAAAAAGAAGAAAATTACTAAGGAGAAGTGATCTCTGGAGTTACACATATAATAAAGACAAGTAAGTCCATACACACTCGATCTTCCAGAAGCCTTTAGGATGGGAGTTGGTGGGAGGGGAGTTAAGGAAAAAGGAAAATTGGCAACACAGATGGAAAGTTATGGTGAGTACATAATTTCTTTATCTGATTATGTAAATGTTCATTCTGTCCTCAACTGATGGGACAGAGCCCCGAGCTACTTACTTTCCAGGGCAGGCTCAAGGAAGGATATTCCTGAGCACCACAGAACCAAAAGGTGCCCTTCCTCTGGACACCAGATCTAGTTTGTAATGAGTAATAAAGGTATTGGGAGTAACCCAAGTAGTTGCTGCACAAATATTATCTATGGACATTCTGGACTGAAACACTGAGAAAGATGTCATGGATCTAGTAGAATGAGCATTACTTGTTTTTGTCATAGTGACACCCAATTTGTTATACACAAAGGAAATGCAACTTGTAAGTCATTTAGATAGTGTAACTTTTGGAACTGGTTTACCCAATGTAGGTTCTGTAAATGAAACAAAGAATTAATCTGATTTTCTGATGGTCTTAGTCCTACGTAAAAACACAGCTCCCTGTGAACAGCCAATAAATGTGACACATATTCACCTCTGTTAGAAAATTTAGGGAAGAATACTGGAAAATTAATAGATTGATTAATACTGAATTCCTGAGTTTGGAAGGAATGATTCATTGGTATGTAAAGTCACCCTGTCCCTATGAAAAATTAGGTTTGGGGGTTTTGAGGATAATGCTTGGATCTTGGAAATTCTTCTATCCAAAGTAGCTACTAAGAAAATTGTCTTTCTTGAAAGAAATTTAAGATCACAGGTAGCCGCAGGCTCAAACGGGGGTTGAGTAAGGTTCTGTAATACTAAATTTAGGTCCCATGGAGGAGTAGCATCTTTAAAGGGAGGCTTTGAGAGTAGTATGCCTCTTAAAATGCTTTGCTTAACTTATGAGATGCTACTGACGAGCCATTTATGCCAACATGGAAATTTGATATTGCTACTATCTGGACTCTAACTGTAGAACAACTAGTTCCTTCATCAAAGAGATGTGATAAAAATCCAATACATCAAGTATGTGAGCTGTAAAAAGTTCAATGTTATGTTTCCGAGCCACCCCAAAAAAACAAATCTTTAAAAGAGAGTCAATGTTATGTTTCTGAGCCACCCCAAAAAAACAAATCTTTAAAAGAGAGTCAATGTTATGTTTTTGAGCTCAAAAGCAACTCTTTTCCATTTGCTGGAATATAGCTTCCTGTTGGAAGGTTTATGGGAAGACATCAAAATCTGATGGACAGGAGAAGAGAGTTGGTTGTCTGGCTATCAACAAAAGTGAAGAAGTCAGGCAGTGAGCCCGAGATTTTCCATACCTGGGTGTATCACGTCTGTCGGGTGAGACAGAAGTCCAGAGTTGGATCCAGAAACCGAGGGGGTTGAATTAGGTGGGGCCAAAGAAAGGGAAACCAAATCTGTTAAGGCCAATATGGAGTAATGAGGATGACTCTGCTCTTCAACCTGGAAGCTGTCTGAAAGAATTTGGGAATTAAACGAATGGGTGGATAAACATACAAGAAACTGGGGGGGGGGGGGTCAATCATGAAGTAAAGCATCCCCCAGAGATTCCCACTCTGGGGAGATTAGAGCAAAGTAGCTGCTGCAGTTGTTGTTCAGGGGGGAAGCAAATAGATAGCAGCATGGCTGGCCCCACTGACGGAAGATCTTGTCTACTATTTTCCTGTTGAGGGACCATTCATGGTACAGAGGAATGCATCTGCGCAATTTTTCTGCTATAACACTGGATTTCCCCAGAATGTCCATTGCTAAAAGAGAGTGGTTGGAAGAGATCACCCACTGCCACACCCAGAGAGCTTCTCGGTGAAATGGGTAGGATTTAGTTCTTCCTTGTTTGTTGATATACCAAACCACTGACATGTTGTCCATTTGTACTGCAACAGTCTCTAAGGGGAGAGCATCCTGGAATGCCTGCAACACTAACAGCACTGCTTTCATCTCTAGGACATTTATATGCAATCTGGCTTCTCATGGGACCACATGCCTTGACTGTCTCCCCCCCCCAACTGGGAAGTGTCCGTGGTCACTATGGCCTTGGAGTGGGGGGAATGAATGACCGGCCTAGAAGAACTTGGTCTGAATTAATCCATCATTCCAGGTCTCTTGTACATCTGAGGGATTCTTATCTGGTAAGACATGGACTGATAAAGAAATGACCATTGTAAAGCTAGCATCCAATGAAAAATTCTCATCTGAAATCTTGCTACCGGTACTAACATTACTGCTGCCACCACTGATCCCAGGGCTTGAAGGACCAGATGGGCGGAGATCTTGGTATTGCAGATTATCTTTCTGACTTGTGACCTTATTGCTTAAATTCTCGATAGTGGGAGGGAATGCAAGGGTCATTTTCACACCAAATATGGCTCCTATAAACTCTAGCTCGGGGTAGGTTGCAGATGAGATTTTTCATAGTTTATGGTTATCTCCAGAAGCCAGCAAGTCTGGAGAAAATGGTCCTTTGCCAATATGAGTTGATGGCTGATCAGAGCGGATACGAGTCGTTATCTAAGTATGAAAACACTCTAAATCCCTGCAGTCTGAGATGAGCTGCTACTACTGCTATGCATTTGGTAAACACCGAACCAGGCAACAAGAAAAAACACAGAAAATCCAAGGTACGAGATGGAAGTAGCCAAAAAGTAACACCAAAGCAATATCCACCAACACTCTGGTTAAAAGCTTGAACGCAAATTTATTTTGAAGTAAAAAGCATTTTCGCTGCTCAAGTTACACAGCAGCTTCTTCAGAATCAAAACACAAATTAAAGCGCCAAAGAAAAATTGTTTAAATATCCAAAAGGAGATGTGTCAAAAGACATCACTTCCTGGAAAGGCGCTGAATTAAAAGAACAGTCAAACAGTCATACATATGTAAAAACCAAGTGAACATAACAATTTAAAATATTCACTAAGTAATCCATTAAAAAAAATATATTACATATAAAAACTAAATAATAAAAGGTTTATATTTATTTATTATTTATTAGTTTATTTGTTTATTATGTGTATATTAGGTCGCTAAAAACATACCTAATTGTATGTAATAAACCTTAACTAGTAGGATCTAACATTAAAGTCCTATCTCGAATAACTTTTCAATCTAAGAACTGCTGAAATATTGCAGTTCTCGTTTAAACCAGGAA
>NC_056743.1:14159277-14234277 GCF_019279795.1 Protopterus annectens
CCCCAGACTTATGTAACTCCGAACTCACCCTCACTAAACTAAAGCTAAACAAAAACAAACATATCAATATAACAGGATGCTATATCCCTACAGGGAATATTCCCACTGCTGAAATACTACTAGAGTGGATAACTAACACTGTCCCCCAAGAAACCATCCTACTTGGGGACCTAAACATCAACTGGAACAACTGTTCCAGTCAAACTCCACTATCCCACATCAACCTCCACGGACTTACCCAACTCATATCTTCCCCCACTAGAACCGATAAAAAGACCAAACACCAATCCATACTTGACTGGATACTAGTGTAACATCCATCCCTAATACCCCTATCAGGATGTCTACCAGACACCTTCAGTGATCACCAAGCTACATTTCTACCGAGATGTAAAACACCCCAGTCTACCAGACACCCTCAGTGATCACCAAGCTACCTTTCTACTGAGATGTAAAACACCCCAGCCAACCGAAGTCACTGTGAGAGAAATCAGAAACAAAAAACTCTTCATCCAATCAAACTTTAATAACAACCTAAAAAGCTGTAACTGGACCCCACTAAAATATTTAGACGTAGATAAAGCAGTACTGTACTTTAACACAATCTTTTCAAATATACTTAACCAACATGCCCCCCCTAGAACAACCAGGATTAAAAAAAAACATGCTCCATGGCTAACTCAGGAAACCAAAACATTCCACAAAAATAGAAACAAAGCTTGGTCTAGCTACCAAAAAACTAAATCCCAACAGGACCACCAATTAGTCCTTGCATTATGCAACAAAGCCAAAAAACTTATCAGAAAGGACAAAATTGACTATTACCAAAATATACAGCATAAATATATTAATAAACGTAAAATGTTCTGGGATGCTATCAACTCCGTGTTACAACCAAGCAAAACAACTACCCCCCACCCCCAATACATCTGCCAACCAAGAAAACATCCCCACAAACTACAACAAATTCTTCACAAAATCTATCCAAGCCCTTTCTAACAATCAACCCAGCCCTAACTACTCCACATCAACACCCTTACCTTCTCCACCAATAGCTTCAACCAGTGCCCACAGCTTCAAAATAAACCCTGTGCCCACCAAGACCATACAAATACTACTTCTAAAACTCAAACCTACCACCCTTGCTGCTGACAAACTACCCACGGAATACCTGCAACTAGCTGCTGAAGCAATAGCCTACCCTGTCTCCATCCTAATTAACAGATCCATCTCTGAGAGTAGAGTACCCCTGCTGTGGAAAATATCTTATATTATCCCAATGCACAAAGGCAGGAGCTCTCTTGAACTCAACAACTACTGCCCCATAGCCATACTACCCCCCTTATCAAAGATACTAGAGAGAGTAATCCAAAAACAACTGATGAATTACCTCCTAGAAAACAAACTACTATGCTCACAGCAGCACGGCTTCAGACCCTTTCACAGCACCACCACTGCACTTACTGCATTCACCAGTGCCATTAGCAATTTCCGCAACAACGGACTACTAGTATCAGCCACCTTCCTAGACTTATCCAACGCTTTTGCCATGGTCAACCATGCTAAACTCCTCCAAATCACTATCCACTCTCAACCTTAGTAACTCTGCTATCTCCTGGTTCAAGAGCTACCTAGATTGCAGGCAGCAAACTGTACTATGGAAAAAACAACTATCTCAACAACTATCTGTCCATCTAGAGGTTCCCCAAGGCTCCATCCTGGGACCACTGCTCTTCACACTATACACCAATCAACTCCCTACCAGCATCCCCAATGCCTCAATAGTACAATATGCTGACACCACCATAATTTGTGCAGCCAAAACAACTGACCACCTCCTCTACCAAACACAAGAATGCTTATCTCTAGCTGAATCATGATTCATTAATAAAAACATCATTCTTAATCCTTCCAAAACAAAATTACTCATCTTTAGCTCCCACAAAGCCACACCCTCTTCAGATAGTTTCTCAATCACCTCTAACAATAACACCACCATCTCCCCCACCAATTACACCAAACTGTTAGGTATGGAAATTGACAATCACCTTAGATTCGCACTACACATTTCACTTACCATTAAAAAAGTGCACAAAAAACTTGGCCTCCTCTTTCGTAATAAACAATTTCTCTCTAACCACTCTAAAATAACAATTGCCAGAACTCATCTTCTATCCACCTTACTCTATGCCTCCCCTGTCCTTACTAACCTCCGCAAAACAGACCTAACCAAACTAAACTGCTGTTATAACAAGATAGCCAGATTTGCCACAGACTCCCCCTTTCAAACTCATCAGTGTGAATCCCTCAAAAAACTAAATTGGCTAGAACTCCCACTATTACTTCAATTCAATCAACTATCTCTTGCACACAAAATACTAAACAACATACAAAAACACCCCAGCACTACAACATCTACTTCAAAATTACACCATCACCAGAACTTTAAGATCTAGCTCACAAAACCTACTTACGACAACCAGATTTAACAATGAGGCAGGAAAATCCATCTACAGCCACTATATTTCTAAAATCTGGAATTCCCTTCCTCACCATATAACTAGTAACAACTCCTCAACCCAATTTAAGAAACATCTCAAAGATCATTTTACAAACAACAAACTCTGCTCCTGTCACACCCCAGGCTAGGGACACTAACCTCCCAGTATAGAATCCTACTAACCTGTAATGTGTACAAAATCAGTAGTACTATTACCTGACTAAAGAATTATCTCTACTTCTAACTTCTATGGTTGGCTATGAAAATTTATCTAACGTACTTTCAGAACTGTACTCCTGCATAAGCTACCACTATATACAGCTATATATGCACAACCTGACTCTCTCCTACAAAAAAAAGTCTGTAAACTCCCCTCAATACCAGGACTGCATTGTCTGTTTATCTGTATTGCCTGCACTCTTTGCATTATCTATATTATCTTCAACTGTTTAGATTAAAAATGTAAATCCCTTCAATACCAGGACTGTATTGTCTGTGTTATCTATACTCTCTGCATTATCTGTATTACCTGCAACTGTTGAAACTGAAAATGTATCACTTGGAGCTTTTCTCCCCGGGCCTCCACTTAAAATGGACATTTTTCCAGTCGGACCCTCCCGGTTAACAAATGTAAAATAAATAAATAATGACTGGAATACATTTGCCACCATAGGTTATGCACTCACACACTCCTGTCTGGCCTGACACACAATGACTGCTGGTACAGGGGTGCCATGGCCACATACTAACCACTAGATATTGACATACATCTGTACAGCATCCCACTACTCTGACATACATGACTTTTAAGGGAGGCCCGGCATCAGTACATCTGGCAAGTATCTGCACATGACATCTCACTGGGTAAGTACACTAAGCTGCTAGGCATATAACAATGCACTGTGCAGGCTACAGGCAGACTGGCTCAACACTGGCCTACATCTCCTATGGGGGAATGCACATGTACCTGCATATACAGCAGGCTCAACAGGCATGTCACAGCACAGGGTAAGATACACCTGTGTGAAAGTGCATAACCACAACCAATGTGAACACAGCCACAGTCACATATGGTAAGCTAGCATAATATTACAGTATATGGACTATGTGTTCTACACCATCCCCATATGTGCCACTCACAGAATGACCCTACATATACTGGGCTGCTACACAGTTTGGTCTGATGGCTGTCTGTGGTATGGGACATGTGTGTATATGGCCCTACAAACATGTACACCAATACGGTACCATACAGTGGGGCAGCATGTAACATCAGATAGAAGGGGAACTAGAACAATGACATTGACCACAGTCTGTACACAGGCTAAAGTACATATTAACAATATACATACACTGCCGACTTTCACCATACCTACACAGACCTCAGTACTGTACAAACATCCACAGAATGTCCAGGTTATGTCATGAATTATAACCCCTACTGAACATAACATGTGTAGCAATCTAATATATCACTGGCTTATCAGATATGATGACACTAATTATGGTGTACAACACATATGCACTACTTCATGCATGACATATGTACAAAGGTTGACAGAGGTGTGGCTGACAGCACATACACAAGGCCAATATTGACATGTTGCTGTGATAACCTTTTACATTTACTGTTGTAACAGGGTTTGTAGCAACATATGTCCTATGAGGGATATGAAGTCAATAACTATCACGGCCTTCACCATCTACAGACTGCAATCCTCACACTACCTTCTGCAGTCCACAGATTGATACTCTGTGGCTAATGCATGAAACTAAAGGCACAACAGTGTCCAGTCTGCATATGACCCTGCAGATGGGGATTCCTCAAACATGGAACTGACATAGTAGGTACTGCGACATGTACAACAGCCAATATCCAGACAAACACTGTTAAACCAACATTACTCCAAATGCAGTATAGCAGCACTTACAGTCTGTAGTCAGGTCAGGCACATCCCCCTCCTGTTTGTTGCCCTCTTTCCACAGTGTATGTTGTTAGAGGTAAATCCCCAATCCATCAGAGATGCTGTTTGCCAAACAACAGATCTAGTTCCTGCTCACAGTGAATGAAAAGGGCCAACACCACCATGATGTTCCTAGATATTGGAGTGTGTTTCCATGCAATTGGCTATGGGAATGTTACCACAGCTGTCCCGCATGCAATCAGCTAGGGGAGGGTTGCAATTTGTGCAGAGGCCATCAGCTGATTATGAGCATCACTTAAAATACACATGCTGCTGCCCAAGCAAAGCAGGTGTGGGTCTCCACGTCCACCAGACAGGGTGTGGGAGAGGCAGACAGAGACAAATACATGTCGGGGAGGGGTGGGAGAGTAAAACTGAAGCATTTTTGTGTCACACACCTACCAGCACAGGGTATCAAACCCCAGACAACTACACAGTGCTATCACAGTTCGATGCAGTTATTGGATGCGCCACAAGGGTTACCTGTTTTGGAGCACTCAGAACATATATGTGATGGTAAGTGACATCTGCAACAGGGATACGGTGGATATACGGTAGGTGAAGTACACATGCCTGTCCGCATGAACAGGTGCCAGCGTCAACACAGCCACACTCTCACAGGGACGCACTTGGCAGGACCAGGAGTACAACTCATCACTAGTGGGATTTCCACAACACATCAATGCACAGGTATCACATGCACCACACGAGTCATATGGAGGTCGTATGGGCAAAGATTATGAGGAGGTCTCAGACATCAGACAGCATGCTTCAGTATGCCCAGGGGGGTTGTAGTGAGTGTGGATGTGGACATGCACACCATACAACAAACACACAAACACACTGGGTGCCAGTACTGACATGTAAGGGTGCATGTCTGCATGGGTGTGTGGTGGTCAACTGTGCCAGCAGGCTATACAAGGGTAAGTGATAGGTATACCTTGGCATCAGGCCACATGACAATGGTCTGCATTGTGGCTCAGGGCTGTCGTTTCTGCATTTTCCCACACAGATGAGTACTGTATCCCCCATTCAGTCCCCTGGGTGGCTATTGTATGTGGCCAGTGATGTGCATCCCCTGCCATGTAGGTGTTCCTTAGTTCATGACATGGATGGTGTCTAGGATGTGCACACCTCAGACATTGGAACTGTACCTGGGGTGTCTGGCCCATGTTGTGAACACAGATTATTATCAGATGTGCCAGTCTTGCCCACCTGTGGCAGGTACTGGTAATGGGCAGCAGGTTTACCCTGCACCTACATTGATAGCATGCTAACAGCATTCCCTGGTGTCAGTGGCATCTGTCCATACAGGGCATGTTGTCAGGCATGGTATATCAAGTTGTGGGTCACATGTAAAGGCACCACAGGTGGTGCAGGTGTCCATTGGGGAACATGGGGGAGGTATACTGTCTGCATGTATGTGCATATTGGACAGATGGGCAGGGTGACATGCCCTCTGTAGCCCACTGCTATCACTCCATAGTTACTATAGGTGGCCAATATGCAGTGTACTACCCACATATTGGCTGTTGCCTAGGCATGCGTGTGTATGAGACATGGGTTGAGAGTGTGCTCTGGGTAATACTGGGGTTGCTAACTGCGATTGCCTGGCCTTGATGTCACATGAATGGGTATGGCTTTGCACCCCAGCCTCTCAGCTATTTTACATCTGTTATGCCAGTACAGCTGACACAGTGATATATCGTAGGGCCACAATATAAGAAATATGCAAAACCCGCTCCACATTGGCCACAGGTGTCACACACTCACAACCACCTCTACACAGGATACGAGTTACACACACACAAACACACACACACACACACACACACACACACACACACACACACACACACACACACACAAACAAACACAAACACACACACACACCTGTCATGTCTGGGAGTAGAACCCCTACCTAACTAGTTTATTACACTACAGCACTATGCAGTTATAGTACGTGCCACATACATTACTGGAGTAGTCCTTCCCCAAAAGGTGTATTTCACAATGAATGACATCAGCAGGATTACCAAAGTAGGGCATTTCAAATGTACTGCGAGTGAGTAGCCTAAAATGTACTGCTCCTTACACAGACAGTGAGACGCACACAAAACATCCACAACAGACATGTGTGGGTATAGAACCCCTGACCAAGGTCTATATCACACTACAGCATGGAGTTGTTATAGAACGCACCACAGGGATTACTAGAGAACTCCTTCCCCAAAGGTGTATTTCACAATGACTGACAGCAGGATTGCCAAAGTAGGGCATTTCAAATGTACTGCAGGTGACTAGCCTATAATGCATTGCTCTGTACACAGACATTGAATCACACACAAAACATCCACAATTGCCATGGTTGGGGATGGAACCCTACCACAGTTCTAAATCACACTCCAGCAGTATGCAGTTACCAGACACGCTACAGAGATTACTGGGCTACAACGTTCCCAGAGGTGTATTTCTAGGTGGGTGATATCAGCAGCCTTACCAAAGTTGAGTATATGAATTGTAAGGAGTGTAGGTACCCTAAAAAGCATTGCTCTCTACTCAGTCAGAGACAGACAGACACATACACACACAGACACACAGTTGCCAAGTCTGGGGTTAGAACACCTACCCAACTACTTTATCACACTACAGCAGTACGCAGTTAAAGGACGTGCTACGGAGATTACTGGGCTACAACCTTTCTAGAGGTGTATTTCTAGGTGGATGATATCAGCAGCCTTGCCAAAGTTGAGTATATGAATTGTAAGGAGTGTGAGTACTCTAAAACGCATTGTTCTCTACTCAGTCAGACACAGACAGACACACAGTTGCCAAGTCTGGGGATAGAACTCCTACCTAACTAGTTTATCACACTACAGCAGTATGCAGTTATGGGATGCGCCACAGAGATTACTGGGCTACAGCTCTCCCATAGGTGTATTTCTCGCACTGGATGACCTCAGCAGGCTTGTCATAGTAGGGCTATGGGGAGGGCGGTGTGTGCATGGGCCATAACCCATTCATCTACGGGTTGACACGCCACATGCGGGCACACACGGGGTCATATGTCACAGGTACGTGTATACAGCTACTAGATGACTACTTCCTTGAACAGTCATGTTGCACAGTTGGCACGTGCACCACATAGTCTGTAATGCTGACAGATACTGGCGGCTAGTATCTGCAGTGAGTGACATCTGCACCTCATGTGTTTGGGGCCCTTTAGCTGTGTGCTGGGTGGGACAGGCCTGGATGGCTCCTTGTCACAGTGACCCTCTTCCACACATCTATGTACGTTTACCTTTGGCTTATTTTAGTGTGTTGTCCTGACATATATGTCTGTATCCTTATCCACTGTGTGTGCAAGGCATGAGTGGTGCATACTGACAAGTGTCTGCACTAACAGCTGCAACTGCCAGACATCTCTGGTCCATGAAGGCCATGACTGCAAACACCAGTGGACCAGACATGTCTGGCAGTTGTACTGAATTTGTGGATCGTGTCCAGGCAGTTTGTGCTGTAGTACTGACCTTTGTGTTGTACACCAACAGGTAGCATGCTGCCTCTGCAGGGTATCCATCGATCATTTGGCTTTGACTGTTACTACATTTCTGCATAGCAGGGGGGGCACACCTGACTGTTTCTACATTTTTACACAGGCGTGGGGTGCACACCTGACTGTTATTACATTACTATGTAGGATGTGGGGCACACCTATGTCTACATTGGGTTGGGGGGGCACACCTGACTGTTATTACATTACTATGTAGGATGGGGGGGCACACGTGACTATTTCTACTTTTCTACACAGGGTTGGGGGGCACACCTGTTTTTACATTACTATGATGGATGTGGGGGGCACACGTGAAACATGTACACATTCGCTATGACCATACTGGTATGTCAGGTACTCCATTTCATTCTGTACTGCTAACTATCATGCTGACTAGAGGCATACCAGTGTACTATAGAGCGTGGCTTTGGATGCCCTACATATTACTGTCTGACTTCCTACCCTTCAGAACTAACATCCCACTGCCTGCCCTACTGTGGTCAGTCTGTGTAGGCCTGGGGGGGGGTAACCACAGCCATCATTCTGGGGCCATGGAACAGGCTCTGTTTGGGTTTGTCTACACCTGTCATGATGGCTGAGACTGCTGTTTGGTATGTGAACCATCCTGACTGGCATGTGTGGGTCATATGGACACACATGTCGCACAGCACATTTCCTGCAGTGGGTTTTGTCACCTTGTGTAGTACTGGCTACTATGGTGACTCCAGTATGTGTTACAGATGTCATGGTGCCATTATGGGTGTCTACTGTCTGCTGCCATAACATTCAGCCACCAAATTCCCTTGCATGCTCACATCCATACCATAGCTACAAGTAACACATTCTAATTAATTTGGTAATTGGTAGGTTGACTGACTTACCTTGCGGGTGTGCCAGACTTGCAGATGGTGCTGGAGGGCTGCCTATGTCAGATGCACATAGTACACTCCCTATACATGGTTGAGCACAGGAAGTGTCATATGTGGCATCCCTTTTACTGTATGTGCGAGTCAGAGAGAGGTGTCATTACCTGGGTCCCTACTGTGTCAGTGCATGTGCTATGCGTTGCCTCTTTGCCAATGTCAGGGCATACTGGACACGCCTCCTTCTGCCTACTGGGGCAGGCTCAGGCTGTTCCTCCTCCGGGTCACTCTGTGCCTGTACAGGCCTTGGCATTGGTGGGGGGCTGTGTGGCCCTGCCCCATGCTGTTCCTGCTGCAGCTGTTTCCGCAGGATCATACAGTGCAGCACAGCACATACCATAACAATTTGGGTACATGTAGCTGGTGAATACTGCAAGGCTCCATCGGATGTGTACAGACACCGGAACCGTGACCTGAGCATCCCCCCCCCCCCACACACACACACACTATTATATGTCTGGCCTGTGCGTGTGCCTCATTATGGCATTGTTATTCAGGTGTGTGTGCATTTCTGACGAGTGTCATCAGCCATGGCTCCAGTGTGTATCCAGCATCCCCCACTAGGTGACTGTAGAGGATGTTCCCATTGGCAAATCTCTGGTACAGCTGCGTCAGATGCCATATGTTGGAATAGTCATAGCTTCCAGGGCTGCCAGCACACACATTCATTATAATGCCCTGGGCATCACAAATGACCTGGCAGTTGACGGAGGGGATGCCCCTGTGGTTAATGTAGGCTTTGATGCATATGTGCATGCAGTCTATAGCACCCACTACCCCAGGGAATTCTGCTATTTGGTGGAAGAGATGCATATTGCTGGTCAACACCTCATGGGTGTTGAGGAAATACACGTGCTCACTGGCATGTGCTGACATGGCATCCAGGAACTGGTGGAATACTCTGGATGCTGATGCCTGTGAGATCCCCATGATATCCCCAGTTGTGCTTTGGAAGGTACCTCTGGCTAGTATACCTAGGACTACACATACCTTGGTATCCACTAGGATGGGTTCTCCTTGGTCAGTTTGTGTCAGGTGTGGCCGGCACAACTCAACAATTTGCTGTAGGAGGTCTCTGTCCACCCTACACCGCTCCACTATCTCCAGCTCATGTAGCCCCTGATAGGCTACCCTGGGTCTGTACACTCTTCTCTGTCTCCTCATTGTGGGTTGTTCGGCATTCACATCCTCACCACCCTCAGCCTCTTGTTGTTCTATGTTGCCTTCTGCAACCCTTCTCATTTTGTAGGTTTGTTTGTTAAAATTTCCCCGCTTGTATACACCGGTGGTGTAGAGTGTGGGAAAAACCAGAGGAGAAGGTGTTTGCTTAGTTTATAGTAGTGTTCTGGGCTGTGCTGGGCTGGTCTGCCGTCTATGTAATTGGCTGATTCTGATACATTTCACCTGCTGTTTTCACTTCCATTGCCTTCCTGTTTAAGCCCGCGTGCGCGCCGTGCAGAGTGCTCAAATGTGCTCATTGCTGCTATTTCCTGGTTTAAGTTTTTCTTCCTATAAAACCCAGTGTGCGGCGGGCACACCCGCTTAGGCTTTGTAATAAGTGCTAGGCAGGTTTAGACACACCCCCTAGCTTAGCTGTGCTAAGCTAGGCGCAATCCTGAGCCACAGGGCTCCAATCCACTTCCAGTATGCCTGACACCCCCCCCCCCCATGACGTCACCTATATCCTAGTCTTGCACCCAGCTATTCATACTCTGTTGGGACCTGCCTCACATGCTGGGGAAAACTGGGATTCACTATCTTTCCTCTCATTTGCATTGGATTGCCTGATAATGCATAGTTACATGTCTCACACAGAGCCTCCCCTCTAAGCAACCATTACTCACTGGCCAGGTTGTCTTCTGCCTACCTCTGACTTGCATGGCAGAATACTGATTTTAGTTAGAATGCTTATTTTAGGTTTATTTTATTATTTTCCCCCCGATCCCATTTGCGCGCCGCTGCCATATGCTTAAACAGCCGAGATCAGCGAAAAAAAAAAATCAATCAAAGTTTTTTTTCCAGTTTTTTTTATAGTTTGCAATGCCAATGGCCTTATGCTTGGCCATTGGCATTCTTCCTCAATGATATGCAGTTTTTATTTGGAGCTGTCATAGCTCTGCTTTGGATTTTGCAGAAATGTACTCTGTTACTAACAGAGTACATTTTTGCAGATAGCACTAGTCTTGCACAGACTATTGCAAGCTTCCTGGATTGCAAAATCACCTCATTTGCATGAATTTCTCCTGCAAATGAGGTGATTTGCATACCATGGCTTAGTCCGTGCAGGATTAATGCAGGAGCTCTCATGCACGCCCCTGCAGGCTGTTCCTGGATCACACAGCAGACATATTGCCTGCTACAGCTCCTGCACTAATCATACACGCCATGCAGGGCATAGAGAATCTGGGGGTAAGTGTTTTTCTCTTATGTCAGAACTGTACTACTGAATTATTTTAAATTTCTGTGTGATCTCTGAACTCTTGAATGGCACTGTGGTGTAGTAGTATTGTCTTGTGTTTTTATTATTTATTATTAAATATTTTTAAACCCTTTTCAACTGTGGCTGGTTTATGTAGAGATAAGTTAAGCTCTAGAGTGCATTGCATACTTCGAGTTTATTGTAGAAAGCCACTCTATTAAGCCTTAAGACTAATTAGTCACACTTACCAATTGGATAATATTGCACAGTAATAATTAGACACCCTTTTAAGGGCCTTTGGGTAACTGAGAATTATTAGCTGGTTGTGGCAGGAATTATTACCATATAGTCTGGGTATAGGGGCACAGCTAGATAATCTGTGTCAGCCTTTCCCAGGAATGTCTGTGAAGTTGTATAAATACTTATATCAAAGTGTGTGTGTGTGTGTGTGTGTGTGTGTGTGTGTGTGTGTGTGTGTGTGTGTGTGTGTGTGTGTGTGTGTCAGCTACTTGGGTAGGGGCACGAAGCACTGGCTGGACAGAGAGGGTACTGGAGGTTAGTTTGCCAGCTAGGCTGAGATATGGACCCTATAGCTTTGCCAGTGGGGAGTCTTGCTGAGGACCTGGAGAGCAAGGGAGCAACCAGCCCCGGACTGACTATGATGTCTGTGTGATCTTAAAGGAAATTGCACTTTACTATGTGTATTTGTTATCCTTTCTCCTATATGAGATGCCCTCTCTGGTGTTAGTGGTGAGGACTGAGGTTCCTTGATTGCTGGGCCAGGGCACAGGCATCACATATTAATTGATGGCAGTGGTTGGGATAAGATATCCTCACATTTATTGGTTTGCAGTGTTGGAATCCACTTCACATATTAATTGGTGGGCATTAGTGGAATATCCACATCACAAATTAATTAGTTGGCAAATACTAATTGGCTTGTAGTGGTGTGGGTAGAGTGAATCCTGTAGTTTATGTACAGTGATCTCTGAAGGTGTTCTGTACTCTAAAATCAGCCACACAGTGAATACTCAGAGTTCAGATCACAATTGTTTTATTTCTTTTGTTAGCTTAGTCAGGGTGAGCAGGCAGCGTGTCAGCAGAGGAGTATGGAAAGCTGACAAGGAGCCAGTTGGTGGAGATGTGCCAGGCTAGGGGACTGGTACATGAAAATCTGACTAAAGCAGACCTGATTGCAGCCTTGGTTACAGTGGCATCAGAAAACAGCATCCAGGAAGACAATCATACTGGCAGTGGAAATACAATATCATCGGAGAATGGACAGCTCAACCTTTCTATGAAGGACAATCAGACTGGCAGTGGAGATGCAATATCCTCAGAGAATGGATAGCTCAACCTTTCTGCAGTGGACTTAAAATCCAGCTGGAGCTAAAGAGACTTGAGCTGGAGGCCAGGCATTTGGAGATAGAAGCCAAAGAAAAGGAGCATCAGAGAAGGCATGAGAGGGAAATGCTGACTCTTCATCAGTCATGGAGGTAATGGGGAAAAGAGAAACTGGACCCCAGAATCACAACAGGTCAGTAAATTTCTTCCGCAATTTGAAGAGAGGGATAATTTTGATAGTTTCATTCATATGTTTGAGAGGGTATGCAAACAGTATAGTGTTGACCAAAGGCTCTGGGTATGGTTCCCAACCCCCTTACTCCATGGAAAAGCTGTAACTTTTTTGTCAAAAATCCCTGATGCTGTCTGTTTTGATTATACTGCTGTAAAAAATGTCTTTTAGAATGTTTTAAGCTAACACCTGAAATGTATAGGAAAAAGTTCCGTGAGCATAGACGGAAGGCAGATGAAAATGTATGTGAATATGTTGCTGAACTGATTACTTATTTTCATAGCTGGGTGAGTGGATGTCAAGTCACCACTTTTGAAGGGCTGGCAGACCTTTTGGTGAGGGATCAAGCCCTTAAGCATTTTGCCTGAGGACATGAGGATCTGGTTAGCTGATAGACAATGTGATACTTCAGATGAGTTGGGGAAGAAGGGAGACCTACACCTGGCCAGCAGGGCAGCCCTGCACAGGAAGGGGACCCCCAGTACTGCTCATGGGTCTAAAAGAACCCATGGTGGCCAGCACAGACTGCCCCAACAGAAGCTGCCAGTAGCATGGGAAACCACTAGTCCAGGTATACGTCTACGAGCTAGGGTTAAATGTTTTGAATACAACCAGTGGGGCCATTTGGCATACAGGTGTCCACGGAGGCAAGGTGGGGAACCAAAGGTGAGGGAGCCAGTAAGTGTGAAAGACAAAATGCCAATAGTAGGTTGTCTTGAGACAACAGGGGTACTAAACTACTATCCTGCAGATGTCCTGAGAGAGAAGGATTTGGATGAGGCAGTATCATGTGCTTATGCAGTTACATGCAGTGAGGCTAACAGAAAATGCATGGGGTCTGGTAGCCTGGGGGAGACCCAGACAGACTGCATACTTGCAGCCAGGACTGGTGAGGTGGTTACTTCACCTGTAGCAATGAGACTGAAGGTGAGCCACAGCTGCTTGTGGGTACTGATGTTCCCTTGGACAGGGTAACTGTAAAGGTACAGGTGAGTAGTAGTACCCAGGCTGACAGTGAGGCACTACTGTCAGAGGATGCCAGACTTCCTGTGGAAGGGGAGCTGGAAAGGGTTACAAGGAGAGAGTTGAGACAGGCTCAGCTCTCAGACCCTACCATTGCAAGGCCTGAGGCAAGTAAGTAGGGAGACACCTGACTCTCAAGGAAAGGGGGAATCTGTATACTGGGACAAAGGGTTACTATACTAAGAGTGAACCCCTGAGGGAGGGCTAGAAGGTGAGAGAGTACAGCAGTTGGTAGTGCCTAGAGCCTACCATCTGGCGCTTCTAGCCATAGCCCATGATATTCCCTTTACAGGTCATATGGGCATAAAACTTACAAAGAGACTTCTACTGGTCTGGAATTTCCAGAGATGTATTAGGGTACTGCAGGACCTGTGAGCAGTGCCAAAAGTAGGCAAAGCAGGAGACAAGGTGAGAGTTCCTTTGATGTCTTTGCCTGTGATTGAGGAGCCATTTCAGAGGGTAGCTATGGATATTGTGGGTCCTCCGAGTACCTCAAGTTCCATAGGGAAAATGTATATCCTAGCGTTACTGGATTATGCTACATGATACCCTGAGGCAGTGGCTTTGTCCTCCATTGAGGAAGAGAAGGTGGCAAATGCTTTGTTAGAGATTTTCATCAGGGTAAGTTTCCCAAAAGAAATACTGTCTGACAGAGGTGCCAATTTCATGTCAAACCTGCTGGCTTGTCTGTGGAAGTCCTCTGGGGTGAAGCACATGAAGACCACCCCCCGATCATCCCCAGACTAATGGTCTTATTGAGAGGTTAAACTCTACAATCAAGTCCATGCTACAGGCATTTGCAGATCAGTTTAAGAGGGAGTGGGACAAATATTTGCCCCATCTGTTTGCTTACAGAGAGGTTCCCCAGGAATACACAGGTTTTTCACCTTTGAGTTGCTGTATGGGCATAGAGTGAAGGGACCTCCATATTTAATTTGAGATGAGTGGGAAGGTGAGTGCGAGACTCACAAGGAGTCTGTTGTGGCATACAGCCTAAACCTCAGGACAAGGCTCAGGGAACTCATGTGCCCGGCCCAGGAGAACCTGGCAGAAGCCCACAACAGAAAAAGATGTGGTATGACAGGAATGCTTGAGCTAGTGTATGCTGTGGGGCAGCGGGTAATGGTTCTAACTTCTGTCAGACACAACAAGCTGCAAGCAGCTTGGGAGGGTCCCTACATGGTGGTAAGAAAGGTAAGTGGTGTTAACTACATGGTGGAACTGCTAGGCAGACGGCAGTGGCACAAATTGTACCATGTTAACATGATGAAACCTTACCGTGACAGGGAGGCCCTTGTGCTGAGCATTTGCAGTGGATTGCTGGAGGAGTCTGGGGGAGATCTGGGGACTGATATCCTCAGTGAGACTTGCGTTGACACCTCAGTGGAACGGGTAGCAATGTCCCAGCAGCTATCTCCTACCCAGGTTCGAGAAATACGAGCAGTGTTCCAGGAATTTGGGGACATGTTCACTGGGAAACCAGGGTGCACCCACCTGGTGCAGCACCAGGTGGATACAGGACCCCAAAGGCCTATTAGGCAGGCCCCTTATAGGGTGCCTAAGAGTCAAACAGACTCTGAGGGAAGAGGTACAGGAGATGTTGGAACTAGGGGTGATTCAAGAGTCCAACAGTCACTGGGCCTCCCCAGTGGTGCTGGAGCCAAAGGATGGCAGCACCAGGTTCTGTGTGGATTACAGGAAATTAAATAGTCACACAGAGTTGGATGCTTACCCCATGTCTAGGACAGATGAGCCCTAGAGCAGCTGGGTGGGGCTAAGTATCTTACAACCTTGACTCCCAGTGCAAGAGAGAAGTAAGTCTTCGTGACTCCTTTTGGCTTGTATGAGTTCACAAAGATGCCCTTTGGGATGAAGAATGCCCCAGCGACTTTTCAGAGGCTGGTAGATAATATCCTAGCAGGAGGGTTTGCCCTTGCTTACCTGGATGATATTGCCATCTATAGCCATTCCTGGCCAGAGAACCTTCAGCATGTCATGGAGGTGCTGGGCAGACGACAAAGGGCAGGGTTGACCATTAAGCCAAGCAAATGTCAGGTGGGTATGGCAGAGGTCTCCTACCTAGGACATATAGTGGGGATTGGTAAGATAATGCCAGAACCTGCCAAAGTGGAAGCCATTCGGGCATGGCCCTCACCTCTTACTAAAAAGCAGGTGAGGGCATTTTTAGGGACAGCAGGGTACTACAGAAACTTCATCCCCAGTTATAGTACCATAGCTGCTCCCCTCACAGACCTGACAAGGAAGAACAGGCCAGATAAGTTAGTGTAGACCCCAGCATGTGAGCAGGCAACGTTGGGAGAACTCCCTGTGTAAGCCAGTCCAGATTACAGCAAATAATTTGTTGTACAAGTGGATGCTTTGAACCATGGGGTGGGGGCTGTACTTAGCCAGATTTCATCAGAGGGAGAAGAGCACCCAGTGGTTTATCTCAGTCATAGGCTCCAACCCAGGGAGGAATGCTATGCAGCTGTAGAAAAGCAATGTCTAGCCATAGCGTGGGCACTGCAGTAACTTCATCCTTATCTGTATGGAAGAAAATTCACTGTAATGACATATCACAACCCCCTAATATGGTTAAACAGAGCCAGCCAGCAAAATGCCAAGTTGCTAAGATGGAGCCTGGGGTTGCAAAAAATTATGTCTTGCATGTTGTTTAGCCTCCAGAGCTCGGAGCCATTTGGTCTGAGCTAGCACATTCTTTCTATTGTTTTAACTTAAGGAATAATTACTAGAGTGTACATGTGAAATGTCTTTTATTGGTGTAGCTTCCTGAGCAGGTGTCAGCTTGCTAAATAATGTAGCCTGTTGGCCTGTGAACCCCAGGCCAAGTGTCAAAATGATGTAATGTGTATACTGGGAAACCTAAGTATCAAAAAAAGATTTAATCTGGGAGGGCCCAGCAGAAATGTTTTAGTGATTTTAAAAACTATTGCTCAGAGAGACTGTAAGCATTTTTGTCTGACTAACTCAGCACTCTGCATTATGCTCTGTATGTAAGTATGTTACTTTAGAAGTATGTTTTCTTGTAGCGATAGCTAGGAATTAGAAAAGAAAGTGTTTTTCTGTTATGTCAGAACTGTACTACAGAATTATTTTAAGTTTCTGTGTGATCTCTGAACTCTTGAATGGTACTGTGGTGTGATTGTATTGTCGTGTGTTTTTAGTATTTATTATTAAATATTTTTAAACCCTTTTCAACTGTGGCTAGTTTATGTAGAGATAAGTTAAGCTCTAAAGTACACTGCATATTTATAGAGTTTATTGTACAAAGCCACTCTAATATGTCTTAAGACTGTTTAGTCACACTTACCAATTGGATAATAATACTGCACAGTAATAATTGTTCTCCCTTTTAAGGGTCTTTGGGTAGCTGATAATTATTAGCTGGTGGTGGCAGGAATTACTACCGTATAGTCTGGGTATAGGGTCACAGCTGGAGAATCTTTGTCAGCTTTTCCCAGGAGTGTCTGTGAAGTTGTATAAATACTTATTTCAAAGTGTGTGTGTGTGTGTGTGTGTGTGTGTGTGTGTGTGTGTGTGTGTGTGTGTGTGTGTGTGTGTGTGTGTCAGCTACTTGGGCAGCAACACGAAGCACTGGGTGGACAGAGAGGGTACTGGAGGTTAGCTTGCCAGCTAGGCTGAGATCTGGACCCTATAGCTGTGCCAGTGGGAAGTCTTATTGGGGACCTGGAGATCAAGGGAGTAACCAGCCCCAGACTGACTGCGATCTCTGTGTGCTCTTAAGGGAAATTGCACTTCACTGTGAGTATTTGTTATCCTTTCTCCTATATGAGACGCCCTCTCTGGTGTTAGTGGTGAGGATTGAGGTTTTTGATTGCTGGGCCAGGGCACAGGCATCACAGATATCATACTACTGTGTGCTATTTTCTGTGCTAGGTTCCCCTCCACAAGAAAACTTAGTAGGAGACTGGTCTCTGAATTGGAAAGGTTGAACACAATGCAAAAACCTTTAGAGCTAAAGCTTCTGCATCGTGTATGGAAGGAAAGAAGTGATCGAGAACACTTTGAATCTAGACTTCGGATGCAAGTTTGTTTTAGACTACTACTTTGAAGAGAAAAAGAAGTACGCTTTGATGTTTCCGCATCTGATCATGTCATGTACTGAGTAACGAAAAACACTTGTGAGTGTCAGTGTGTTATGGTCTTACTTTACTGTGTTGCCTGCTATTAAACTTATTTTGAACTGTCCGGAATCTCCTAGCCTGGGCATTTTCTTTGGATTATTTGTGTGTATTTTGCCTCAGAGTGCCGTTTTTGTGGATTATTTATACTACTATGTGCTATTCTACTAACACCTTCATACCTTACCAGGTAGTAATGGCCTAACATCAAAGGAAGCTCTCACTTTAATTATATCATACTACTAGACTTTCGGCTTTTCTCAGTTAGAGGTCGCCACAGCGGAACTCCGGTCCGCTCATGATTGGCAGGGGCTTTTATGGTGCCGAATGGCCAGCCCGACGCCCAACCTTCAACGAAGGCACACCCATTCACGCTCGCACCTAACTGCATGTCTTTAACGTCACTCATCCGAGGGGAGGACATGCAGACTCCACACAGAAGGCGCTTTAACCGAGAACTGAATGGGAGAACCTCTTGCTGTGAGGCAACAACGCTAACCGCAGCACCACCGTGGACTTGAATGATACCATACAGTACTACTTCTTCTTTCGGCTTTTCCCGGTTAGGAGTCGCCACAGCAGAACTGAGCTCCGCTCATGATTGGCAGGGTTTTTTTCTGGTGCCGAGTTGCCAGCCCAGCACCCAACCTTCCACAGAAGGTGCACACACACACACACACACACACACACACACACACACACACACACACACACACACACACACACACACACACACACACACACTCATACCTAGAGCCAATTTAGAGTGTCCAATCCATCTGCAGCATGTCTTTGGGATGTGGGAGGAAACTGGAGCACCCAGAGGAAACCCACGCGACCACAGGGAGGACATGCAGACTCCGCACAGAAGGCATCCCAGCAGAGGATTGAACTGAAGAACCTCTTGCTGTGAGGCGGCAATGCTAACCACTGCACCACCGTGGCCGCCCAATGATATCATACTACTAATGTGTGCTATTCTAACACCTTCATACCTTGCCAGGTAGTAATGGCCTAACATCAAAGGAAGCTCTCACTTTAATGATATCATAGTACTAATGTGTGCTATTCTACTAACACCTTCATACCTTACCATGTAGTAATGGCCTAACATCAAAGGAAGCTCTCACTTAAATGCTATCATACTACTAATGTGTGCTGTTCTACCTCTTCAAGCAACACTTTCTACTACTAATTTTCCTTGCTAATGCCATTCCAGTCTCTAATAATAAACTCTTTCTCCAGGTCCTTAGTTTTCCCTCCTGCTCATTACTCCTCTTCATCTCATTCGATTACTCTGCATGAGCAGCAGAATATTCTTATTTATCACCTTCATATATTATTAGAAATATAGTCACTCTCATTCTATTACTCTACATGAGCAGCAGAATATTCTTATTTATCACCTCCATATATTATTAGAAATATAGTCACTCTCATTCTATTACTCTACATGAGCAGCAGAATACTCTTATTTCTCACCTTCATATATCAGAATACCTGTTGATGCGGCCACTGATTTAGGGCATCTGCCCCTATATAGAAGATTAAACCTGTTTTGAAAGTGCATATAATTTTGTGTGCTTGCTGTGAGCTAAAAGGGGTTGGAGGTTTGAAGCAAAAAGTACAAAATACGACATGGGTTCAAATAAAGATAAAAAGAAGCAATTACATACAAGATCTGCCTGGCAGACATTAGTATGTGCATGCAAGTTGCAGAAAGATTCAACAGAACTCTCAAAATGGCTGTCTGCCAGCAGGTAATGAGACTGAGAGTAAATGGCCTTCTAGGTACAGACCAACAGCAACTAGCACTAAATTAGGTCAAGAAATGCAGGGTGCAAACAGTGATGTTACAAGAGATGCATCTCACAGAAATGAGCATGTGAGCTTGACAAAAAGGATTTCAGGATGCACATTCTGCAGAGTATCAGACACAAAAGAAAAGGGGGGTAATAATACTAACTGCAAGAGAGGCTCCAACAGTAATACGACAGGGAAAAAGGCAGAAAGCAATAACGGCAGATATGTGGTAAGGAGAGGTTACTGGCCAGGAGATAAGTATTATATTGCCATGTATTTACAGTTTACCTAAAGGTACTCATCCTTATCCATTTTCAAGCACAACTTAGATCACTGGATGGGAAACAGAAAATGTACCACCAGGACTGCCCCTGTACTACTAATGGAGAGATGCAATTCCTAAATACTTTATCCCATGCATAGGTCCACTCAAACTACCTATTCTATGATCCCAGTTATTCTCATTAGAAATAATATATAATTAATTGGCCATGGGATGGGGCAAGACCAATATATAACCAAATCGGGCAAGTTATTTTGAGCACAAAAAGGGAAACTGCCTAGGCTTAAAATGTCCAGCAAGCACAGCTAGCCTAGTACTTACCTATGAGCCTGTACAGGAGTGCCCAGACAGTTGGGATCTGGCCATTGACTAGCCCTCTAGTGCCTCTAGCTCCTACAGACTTTGCATAATTCCTTGACAGTCTACCCAATCAGATCAAGTTTACTGCCTAGTGATTACAATACAGTAATATCCAGAGAACATAATGATAATTTGGAAGTTGTATCTGACAAACTTGAATGAAAATGATCAAGTGTTATGTTAAATACATAAAGTATAGTTGTGTAAAAAGAAGTTATGTACCTACCATAAGGTTCCATGTTAGTTGTCTTCATCTCGCCTTCCTTCTTGCTCTTTGGGTTCGGAGCTGATCCTCGGCTCCGACTCTGCCATCTTCTATAGCTCGAGAGCTGTTTACTGGCTCGAGGCTACCCCTTATCCCAGAATGCACAGCGTCAGCTTCCCAGATCTCGTTTGTGATAGCGCACACTAGACATAAGTAGAGTAACCACTTACCTAAAAACTAGTTGTCCAATACACCTAAACAAGGAAAGAGTCATAAAATACCTGGCATGTGAAGTAATAAAAGATACTCAGCCAGTGAAAACAAAAAGGAACTCCTCTCAATCATCTAGGAAAGGGGAAGAGGGAGGGACGCAAGAAGGAAGGCGAGATGAAGACAACTAACATGGACCGTTATGGTAGGTACATAACTTCTTTATGTTAAGTTGTCCATCTCACCTTCATTCTTGCTGTTTGAGACAGCGTCCCTAGCACCTAAAATCCTGGGTGGCTCATTGGAACAGACTCTTCAGAACAGTAGAACCAAAGGAAGCTCTGCTCCGGGAGACCATATCCACCTTGTAATGAGAGATAAAAGTATGAGGGTTTGCCCAAGTGGCAGCTGCACAGATTGAGTCTATGGGCAAACTAGGCTGAAAGCCTACAGAGGTGGCTAATGCTCTATTAAAATGACCTTTTGGTTTAGCTGGTAGCTCTTTATTTCGTAACTGATAAATAAAGGCAATAGTATCAGATAACCATCTGGATAAGGTCACCTTAGAAACTGGCAGGCCTTGATTGTTGAAAGCATAAGAAAGAAATAACTGGTCTGACTTTCTTAGTTCCTTAGTTCTATGGAGGTAAAAACGCAATTGTCTGTGCACATCCAATTGGTGGAGCTTGTATTCTGCCTTGTTGCTGTGATTGGGAAAGAAAAGTGGGAGATCTATGGATTGATTTAAATTGTTCTCTGAGCAGATTTTAGGAATAAAGGATGGACTGGTCCTCGGAGAAACTCTGACCTTGTGAAACACCAGGTAAGGAGGATGAACACATAGTGCTTGAAGTTCTGAGACACGTCTAGCTGAAGTGATAGCAACCAGAAAGTGTCTTCCAAGAAAGAAATTTTAAGGAACATGATGCTGCCGGTTCAAAGGGAGGCAAAATTAAGGAAGCTAAAACTAAATTGTGATCCCAAGGAGGAGGAGGAGGATCTCTAACTGAGGGTCTAAGAAGAGATGTTCCTCTCATAAAGGCCTTGCAGAGCTTATGAGACATTGTGCTAGAATTAAACATACCGATATGAAAATTAGAAATGGCAGCTAGCTGTACTCTAATGGTAGCGGAAGCCACACCAGACTGAAAAAGTTGTACTAGAAATTCAAGAATTTCATGGACTGGGGCTGAGAAAGGATACAAATTTCTAGATTCTACCCAGTAAGAAAACCGTTTCCATTTACTAGCATACGTTTTCCTCGTAGTAGACTTATGTGAGGAAACAATAATATCACAGACTGTGGAAAGCCTGGCTAAGGTTGGAAGTGGAGTAACCAAGCTGTTTGAAGGGACTGGTGCAACCCGCCTGATTGATGAATCAGAAGATCTGGAACCAGGCCCAGAATCCACGGTCGATCCAGAAGATGGAGGTGCAGAATGGGAACCATATCTGTCAAGGCCAATATGGGGCAATGAGGATCATTTTGCAACCCAGTGATTTTGCTTTCTGTATGAGTCTTGGTATTAGGGGAAAAGGGGGAAAAGCATAAAGGAGTCCCTGAGGCCAATCATGGACTAGAGCATCTCTGGGTATATGACCTGGAAGAGGAAGTAGGGAGAAGTAGAGGCTGCATTTGTTGTTGAGAGGAGTGGCAAATAGATCGCAGCAAGGCTGTCCCCATTTGTGGAAGATAAGATCCACAACTTCCTGATTCAGAGATCACTTGTGAGGCATGAGGATAGCTCTGCTGAGCCTGTCCACTATGATGTTGGATTTCCCAGGGATGTGCATTGCTATCAGAAAATGCTGGGAGGAAATCGCCCACTGCCACAGTCTGAGTGCTTCCCGACACAAGGGGTAAGACCTGGTCCCGCCCTGTTTGTTGATGTACCACACCACTGACATGTTGTCCGTTTGGATTGCAATGGTCCTGGAAGAAAGAGAGTCTTGAAGGGCTTGCAACGCTAGGAGCACCGCTCTCATTTATAGGACATTGATATGCAGATGGTACTCGTGAGGTTGTCAAGTGCCTTGGACTGTCCTGCCTAGATAATGCCCCCCCCACCCTATCACGGAGGCGTCACTGTGGCTACCGGAGGGGGTTGTATGAAAGATCTGCCCTGAATCACTAGTGGGGAGACTATCCACCAAGAAAGGTGCCTTTTGCATGTTTCTGTGATCAGGATCATGTGAGTCATGGGTAGCTCCTGGAAAGACCACTGCGTGAAAAGAAGCCATTGAAGGATTCTCATGTGGAAATACGCTAATGGGACAAGAAGAATGGCAGCTGCCATGGAGCCTAGAGCTTGGAGGACATATCTGACTTGAATCCTTTTGCTCTGCATTAGAATTAACACTTGTCGACAAATAGTGGAAACTCTTTCCTGTGGTAATCTTGCAAACATTTCTTTTGTGTTTAATTCTGCTCCTATGTATGTGACAGACTGACAGGGCAACAAGGCAGATTTTTGAAATTTACTGTAATGCCTAGTTGAGTGCATGATGTGACTGCATAATCCCGTGCCTCTAAGAGTTGACACCTGGTGGTAGCAGTCAGGAGCCAGTCATCTAGATAGGGAAACACCTGGAATTCTTGACACCTCAGGTGAGCCGTGACTACTGCCATACACTTGGTGAACACCCTGGGGTCTGAGGTGAGACCAAAGGGCAGAGCTCTGAACTGGTAATGACTGGCCCCTACCCGGAAGCGAAGAAATCTCCTGGAGCGTCTGTCCATCTTGATATGGTAGTACACGTCCTGAAGATCTATCGAGCACATCCAATTGTCCTGCCCCAGAAAAGGGAAAATGAACTGCAGTGTCACCATTCGGAGCTTTTCTTTTTGTACAATCTGCTGAGATCCAGTATTGGTCTCCAGTCCACTGTCTTTTTTGGTACTAAAAAGAATCTCGAGTAAGTTCTGGATCCTAGTTGGTCTGCAGGGACTTCTTGAATGACTCTTTTTTTCTAGCAGTCTTGAAACTTCTGTGACTGCTTGATCCCTTAGATTGGGTGGGCTATCTGGGATGGACTTTTTTGATTCTATGGGGGATTGATGGAAGGGAATTTTGTAACCTCCAGATATAATGGATAATACCCATCTGTCTCTTGTTATATTTTGCCAGGCTTTTGGGTACAGCGAAAGTCTTCCCCCAAGTGCCGCCACAGGTGAGCAGTGGGCAACCCTTCAGGGATGCTGGAAGGGCTTGGCAGAGAAGGTTTCTCTGTCACTCTGGTTTTGCGGTCCCCCTCTGCCACAAGGGCGGTGTCTGTTATTGTTGTTTTCCCATCTGCCATTGGGGAAAAAAACACCACGTGTGTCAGGCAAGGGTCCCTGGGATTTTCGGAACCACATCTTTCAGTTCTTCTGACTCTTGGGATAAGTTCTGGAAGTGGTGGAAAAACAGACTCCCACGGCAGACAGAGTCTTGCCTTCCTGCTCACACCTGGTCACTGTGTCTTTCACCTGAGGCCCAAAGAGAAAGGAGCCATCAAATGGAGTATTGGTGAAGGACGCTCGAAAAGGTTCCGCAAACTGACACAGCCGCATCCAAGCTTGTCTCCTGAGAGCCACACCTGTCCCTGCAGCTCTGCTCGCTCCATCGGCTGCATAGGAAATCAGTATCATGGAGGAGTTGACTATGGAATTAAGAGTCACAAGCTGAGAAGCAAATTTGGCTGGTACTCCCTCAGCTGTAGGATCTTGAAGGGCATCTCCAAGCTCTTTCAGGAGATCTCTTTGAAGACGTGTAAAATGGCATAGATAGTTCAGAGACCTCATTGAAAAGGTAGCTGAAGCAAACATTCGCTTTCCATATCTGTCCATCGTCCGAGACTCTTTGTTTGGAGGATGAATAGGTTTCTGCCAACTCTTTCTTGATGGCTGCTACTACCACCATGGCATCAACAGGCACACCTTTGGAGAGGAATTGTTTGTCCTGGGAAGCTGTAATAAATCTGTTTGGTCTCCTCGGAGTAGGTTCCACAGAATCTGGAGTTGACCAAGCCTTTTGAGCCACTACAGACATGAGTGGATTGAAAGGAGGAGATACCCAGGAGGTGGAAAGTCGGGAACCAAATGCGTCCAGGTATACTGACTCGTCCTTGGTACAGGCTAGGGAAGTCCAGTCCCCTCTATAAGCATTTCAAGGATGTACGGAAAAGGAAACATCTTCAGAGGGGGACAATGGGGACCCTTCCGATTCATCCATGTCTGTATCTGATGTGACAGACTCAGGGGAGTCTATGTGCTTCATCTTGCACTTCTTCTTCCGGGCAGGCTCTTCCAAGTGATTAGGGGAGGCTTCAGAAGAAGAGGGATCACCCAATGGCATGCCCTGGGCCATAGGTTCCCTATGCTTGGGGTCTGGAGGAGGAGTAGAGGTTGGAACAGACACCACGGGGGGAGGGGCCGATGGAGCTTGCAGTAGAGCTGTTTCGGGGGACAGCACACTCCGCATGACCTCGAAGGTGTCCCGACCTCTAGGCAGAGAAAGCTCCGGCTCCAAAGAGACAGGAGTCCTTCTCTGCATCGAGGGTGACAGCTCCGAGGCAGACGTTGGAGCCAAGCTCACCTGTGCCGAAGCTCCGAGGGGGAGAACAGGGTCGGACAAGGGTCCGATGCCACTCCCCCCTTCAGAGCCGATGAGAGAGCCCCGGCACCCAGATCCCTCGATAGGTACAATCAAGGTAATCAGAGCCAACATCGGAACCAAAGGAGAGATGATGATTGGCGCCGACGGTTCTACTACCTGTAGATCCATGGTCTCCGGCTCAGAGTTAAATGTAGTCGGAGGAGGAACGGAAATAAAGGCGGTTGGAGCAGATACCTGCTGAGGTGGGCTGGACAGTAATTTTTCCAGTGTCTGTGACTTAAGCAACCTACTTACTACTCTCTCCACATCATGACCCGATAATCTAGAGGATCAAGAGGAGTGGGAAGAATGATGGCTACGTTCACTCTGTAACAAGGGTGACTGAGGTGCCGAGTGGATGGGCTCTAAGGACGGAGACCTCAGTCTCTTATGGCACTGAGACGGCTCCTAAATAGCAAATGGAACTGGAGCCGATGGAGGAGTTGCCTTGTCGGTGCCAGCCGGCACCAACATACTTGGTTGGTCAAGTAAAGGAGTCGGCTCCGAAGGTAGAGCCAACGGCTTCATAGACTTAGGGGATTTCGCTGGCCGAGTACTTTTAGCCGGAGAATTCTGAGGCATCAATAATCCCCGAAGGATTAATTTCTTTTTACGCTCCTGCAGGACCCTTGGACTTAAAGCGTGACATATAGAACAGGAGTCCTGCAGGTGAACAGCCCCCAAACAATATACACAACTAGTGTGCCCATCTGTCAGAGACATTTTCTGACAGCATGAGTCACACTTTTTGAAGCCAGATATCTTGGTATCTTTAGACATTTTCCTAACAACAACAAACTAAAGAACCACAAAAACAATAAGAAAAAAAGCTATAATAATTATTACAACTTAAACAGCTAACCTAATAGAGGGGGAGGAGAACTCTCTAAGTTAAAACGAGTTCAAGAGAAAAAGAGTCCTGCGGAAAGGAGCAACGGCCAACAAAGCACACACACACACACACACACACACACACACACACACACACACACACACACACACACACACACACACACACACTATAAGGCGATAAAGGGTATAAGTACTAAGAGACTAAGGTTAATAACACTTTTACAATTAAAATTTTACAATAATAGCAAAAATATGTAATACAGAACAATACTAAGCCTGAGCCAGTAACGAAGCAACCTCGCAGCTGAAGCGGCAAACAAGATCTGGGTAGCTGATGCTGGGCATTCTGGGATAAAGGGTAGCCTTGAGCCAGTAAACAGCTCTCAAGCTACAGAAGATGGCCGAGTTGGAGCCGAGGATCGGCTCTGAACCCAAACAGCAAGAACGAAGGCGAGATGGACAACTTAACATCTAAACTTACCATTATGCCAGCTGTCTGAATATTCCCTGATGTAGTATCCTTAGCTATGTGGGTTATATCCATCCAAGGAAAACAACGAACCAGCTCACAAAGCTTCAGGGCACCTTCCATGAGCCCAAACTGTCAAGTCATTTCAAGCTGAGCTGACTACAGACAGGTTTGGGTTCCATACCCTTCAGAGATTTCAGACAGCTGGAGGCTAAAGCTCTGTCAACAATACTAGGAAAACAAAAATAAAGGTCCTCACCCTAACAACAGAACAAAACTAAGTGGGTGGAGGGAGGGAGCACTACTGCAGCAGTGATTATTCAAACATTTACTGCTATGGTAAGTTTACTTACACAACTGTCCTATGTTATTCTCTGGCATCACTACCACAGCTCAGACTGACTGGGAAAAGACTAAGGATTCAGGTGTCCCTGGAAAATGCTCCTAGCAAAGCCTGTTCTAGATATGAAGAAGGAATCCAGCTTATAGTGCTTTGTAAACCTGAGTACAGATGACCAAGTTGCTGCTTCTAGAATCCAATCCTTGCCAAAAAACAACAACAAAAAAAAAAAAGCACACGAAGCCAAGGCCCTGCTAAAATGAGCCATGGCCCTGCCTGGAACTGTACTGTTGTGGCGGGTAAAACAAAAGTTAACTGCATGAGACAACTATTTGGAAACAGGTCTGTTTGGACACCGACCACCCTTTTTTTCTTACCTTCACACAAATTAAACAATTGATCAAATTTAAGATCTGTTTCTGTCACATAGCCCACAGACTCAGTGTGCCACTCCACCACAGCCAATAAGGCAAAACAATGTACCCAATACACTAGTCATAGGTGACTCTATAGTCAGGCACACTGATGTCCCACTCACCAGGCTAAACTAGGAGAAGGTTACTGTCAGCTGCCTGTCGGGTGCCATGATCCGCCACATAACCCACTCACTCAGGTCACTCCACAACAAGTACAAATATGACACTGTCATTGTCCATGTTGGTGTGAATGACCTGAGACGTACCTCTCTGGACTACATGAAAAGAGACATGGAAGAGGCAGGTATGACCCTAGCCATGAGTAACATTCTGCCATCGTCCAGAATGATACCGCAGTACAAGGACAAAATGACTGACTTCAACAACTGGCTAAGCTTTTAGTGTCATTCTAAGGGGATCCAGTATCTGTCTGCTAGAGATGACATGGTCGACAGACCACGATGCTTTGCCACAGATGGCCTGCACCTGTCACCCCTGGGATTCCGGACACTGGCTAAGGCTCTTGCTGCCCCTATAGTGCCTTTTTTAGGCAAGGTTCAAAAAAATTCACCACCATAACAGGAACAGGCAAGCAAAAACTGAGGGTAATGCTACTCAATGCTAGAAGTCTAAATTTCAAAATGCACTTACTCGAGGCACTCCTTAAAATGGAGAACATCGATATCTGTGCAGTGACTGAGACCTGGTTCAAGGCTCCAGAGAGCACCCCTGCACTACCAGGCTACAACTCATAACACACTTTTCAGCCATGTAACGTGGACCAAAACACCAAAGGCGGAGGTGTGTCCATATTCATCAAGGATATCCACACCTCCAGGCTAGTTGCTGAGCACAGTGCATCCGAGGTTATCCAAGTGCAACTAACTCTGGGCAAAACTGCAGTTCAAATTGTACCTTGCTACAGATCCCCCACCATGTCCCAGGATTCCCACTCCTCTTTTCTTGATGTACTGGAAAATATTAGGGTTCAAACACCCTAATAATGGGCGACTTCAACTACCCCACCATTAACTGGGAAAACTACTCGTGTACCAACTCCTTAGCTCAACGCTTTCTGGAATTCATAAACTCCAATGCCCTGGATCAACTTATCCACACCGCCACCAGGGGCAACAATATCCTAGACCTAGTCATTACCAACATGAGTGACCGGTGTTCCACACCTGAAGTCAACTCCTCGTTGGTCCGATCCAACCATAAACTAATCACCATTGATATCCACATCCCGCCTCCCCACCCCTCATTAAGGAAACCACAGTAAAAAATTTCTCCAAAGCAAACTTCATGCTTCTTAAGACAGAAGTGGTGAACTTCATGACACCCATGCAGATGGGCAATACAGTTACATCTGCTGAATCCTACACTAATACACTCTATAAGCACTTACGAGTGCATGGATCATGCTATCCCAAACAGAGCCAAGACGCTATCCTCCAAAAAAAGGAAGCCAATCTGGTGGTCCACTCCCATAAACAAACTGTACAACAGAAGGAAGAAACTGTTGCAAAAGAGAGTAAAATCCCATGAGTGGAAGAGCTCCCTGGTCAGCCTCAGTAAGAAACTGAGATCCCTTATAAGATCCTCCAAAGCTAGCTACAAAAACAAAATCGCCACTAATTCCAAGGACAACCACATACCATTCTATAGCTATGTCAAGAATCTTGATGGCAGATCTGCTTTGAGTTACAACACAAAGGCACATAAATTACAGAACCAACTGATATTGCCAGCATCCTGGCAGATAGGTTCAGTGCTAACTTTACCCCCCTCTCACCCCCTAAAGGGCCCATATCTATACAGGAAGAATGCAGAGTCTCTATAATCACAACTACGCAGGTAAAAGCTGCACTCTCTAAAGCCAAAAACACAGCATCCATGGGACTGGACAACATCCCAGGCTGCGTTTTACACGAACTTAAGAACAAACTGTCTCCCCACTTAAGCACCATGTTCAATAATAGCCTCGCATCAGGCTTTGTGCCCACTGCATGGTGCACAGCAACAGTTATCCCACTCCACAAAGGGGGAGCCACCACTGATCCCGGGAACTATCGACCTATTAGCCTGATAAGCCTGGTCTGCAAGGCCATGGAACGTATCATCATGGAACTCATAAATAAAGACATTGGTAACCTCCAAACTCTGGATCCCACCCAGTTCAGGTTTGTGAAAGGCAGATCATGCCTCCTGAACCTGATCGACTTCTTTGAGGCAGTCACCAAAGACGTAGATGAGGGTAAGGTGGTGCACACAGCCTATCTTGACCTCGCCAAGGCTTTCAACACCATCCCCCATTCTGGAATTATAGCTAAACTCACTAAACTAGGTATAAATCCCTACATCACAAGATGGGTTGCCAACTGGCTCACTGACAGAACCCACATTGTAAAAGTTGCAGACTCCAAATCTGACCTCAAAGCAGTGACAAGTGGAGTACCACAGAGTTCAGTCCTGGGACCTCTCCTGTTTTGTATCTACTTCTCTGAAGTACAGGCTAACACAGAAGGCCTCTGGCTAATGAAGTTCGCAGATTACTGCAAACTAGGAGCCATAATCAAGTCCCCAAATGATGTGGACATCCTACAGAAGGGCCTCGCTGAGACAGATGCCTGTTGTCAGAGCCATGGCCTCAAGCTCAATGCCAATAAGTGCAGTGTCATCCCCTTTGGTAAAAACTCTGTACCCATGAACTACCACATAGGTGGTAGTCTACTTAACACTGAATGCGTGATAAGACACCTTGGGACCCAGGTGGACAGTAGTCTCTCCTTTGATAGTCACATCGCCACAGTAGTCAGGAAGTCCGTCTACATGACACACCTCATCATAAAAGGGTTCTCATCCAGGAAAAAAGAGGTCATTGCTCCCCTCTACTCATCACTCATTAGACCCATTATAGAGTACAATGCCTCTTTTGGAATGTACCTCACAAGACATCTGCAGCAGCTGGAAAGGCCACAGAAGTACCTCACAAAGAGGATTACTGGCCTCAAACAAATGCCCTACACTGACCGCCTCAAAAAACTGCAGCTTTACTCTGTCACATATCGCCTACTCCGAGGTGATCTCTGCCTAACATATAAAGCTATGTCAAACCCAGAGCTGTTGGACATGCTACACCTAAAGAAATCCCAATCCCTCCGAGCTACACGCCCTATGGACCTAAACCTTGTCACCACAATAAACAGGACATGCTGGAGGGATAGATTCCTGTCCCAGAGACTTCCCATACTCTGGAACAGGCTATCCATCTATGTCAAGCAAAGTTCTTCATTAGCACTCTTCAAGAAAAGTCTTGATGAGTGGATGGGAAATAGGAAATACACCCCGGGGATCACTTCTGTGTCTCTGCTCGACAGTGGCACAGGAAAATAACTTTCTTGGGTGGCGTAAGCCAGGGAACCTTGTTGGCTAGGCGTACATAGGCCCTTGGGCCAACAGCCTAGTACTTACCTTTGAACCTATGATAGTACCCAAGTTGTCTATGGGTATTCCAAGTTAAGGAGTTATTCTTTCTCCCTCATTAGTGGGTTTTGGAAAGAAGACAGGGAGGTGAACAGGTTGACACAAGGTAAATGTGGACACTACTTTAGGCGTACATGAAGGATTACTTCTTAAGGAAACCCCATCTTTGCAGAAAACGAAATTTGGTTAACTCATAATGAGAGCTTGTAATGCAGATATTCTTCTTGCAGACGTCAGAGCAATGAGTAACACCTGCTCATGTTAAGAACCTGAAGTCAGTCTGATGAGCTTTTTCAAATGGAGTGCAAGTAACACAACTTTAAGATCAAGGAGGAGCCATCTGATTTCCAGGATGCTTAGCAGGCAACACCACTTTCAAAAACATTTTCACAAGAAACTGCATTGAAAGAGGGGGGATCCATGGGCAGACATGCTGAAATGACCAACATATGAACCTTAATGTAGTAATAAAACAAACGACCAAAGCCAAAAACTTTAATAACCATAACTGAAATAAAACACATATAATAGCAATTGATAAGCGCTCTCATTCACTCCTTGGAACTCCAGTGCATTTCTTTGTGCCGGTCCCAAGCCTGGATAAATGGGGAGGGTTGCGTCAGGAAGGGCATCCAGTGTAAACTTTTGCCAAATCATACAAGCAGGCAACAGTACAGAAATACATACCAGATCAGTCGAGGCCCGGGTTAACAACGACCGCCAGCAGTACTGTTGGCCAACAGGGTGCTGGTGGAAATTGGGCTACTGTTGGCCGAAAGAGGAGAAGAGGGGGGAAGGCATGCCCAAAGGCAGGTAAAGGCTAGGACTGTGATAGTGAGGGTCGGAACTTTGAATGTTGGCAGTATGACTGGTATAGAGAAAGAGCTAGCCAATATGATGGACCAAAGGAAGGTTGGTATATTGTGTGTGCAAGAGACCAGATGGAAGGGGAGCAAGGCTAGGTGTATCGGAGGCAGTTTCAAATTGTTTTATCATGGTGTGTATGGGAGGAGAAATGGCGGAGGCATTATCCTGAAGGAACAGTATGCTAACTGTGTTTTGGAGGTGAAAAGAGTGTCGGATAGAGTGATGTTTATAAAGCTGGAAATTGATGATGTAATGATAAATGTTGCTAGTGCATATGCTCCACAAGTTGGGTGTGCGATGGATGAGAAAGAAAAATTTTGGAGTGATTTGGATGAAGTGGTGATGACTGTACCCAAGGATGAGAGACTGGTGATTGGAGTAGATTTCAATGGGCATGTTGGTGAAGGGAACAGAGGGGATGAGGAAGTGATGGGTAGGTATGGTGTTAAGCAAAGGAATGCAGAAGGTCAGATGGTAGTGGATTTTGCGAAAAGGATGGACATTGCTGAGATGAATACGTATTTTAACAAGAGGGAGGAGCATAGGGTGACATACAAGAGTGGAGGAAGATGCACACAGGTGGATTATATCTTATGTAGAAGGGTCAGTCTGAAGGAGATTGGAGACTGTAAAGTGGTGACCGGAGAAAGTGTCGTTAGGCAGCATAGGATAGTGGTTTGTAGGATGACGTTGGTTATCAAGAAGAAGAGGATGAGTGTGAGGCAGCATCAAGGATCAAATGGTGGAAATTGAAAAAGGGAAATTGTGAGGTGATGTTCAGGGAAGAGTTAAGACAGGCACTGGGTGGCAGTGAAAAGTTACCGAATAGCTGGGTAACTACAGCAGAGCTAGTAAGAGAGATGGATAGAAAGGTGCTTGGTGTGACATCTGGAAAGAGGAAGGAGGACTAGGAGACCTGGTGGTGGAATGAAGACATACAGGAGAGTATACAGAGAAAAAGGTTGGCGAAGAAGAAGTGGGATTGTCAAAGAGATGAAGAAAGAAGACAAATGTATAAGGAGATGAGGTGCATGGCAAAGAGAGAGGTGGCGAAGGCTAAGGATAAGGCATATGAGGAGTTGTATAAAAGGTTGGACACTAATAAGGGAGAAAAGGACCTGGACCGATTGGCTAGACAGAGGGACCGAGCTAGTAAAGATGTGCAGCAGGTAAGGGTGATAAAAGATAATGAGGGAAGTGTACTCACAAGCGAGGAGAGTGCGTTGAGCAGATGGAAATAGTACTTTGAGGGGTTGATGAATGAAGAGAATGAGAGGGAGAGAAGGTTGGATGATGTGCGGATATTAAATCATGAAGTGCAGTGGATTAGCAAGGAGGAAGTAAGGATAGCTATGAAAAGGATGAAGAATGGAAGGGCTGTTGGCCCAGATGACATACCTGTGGAAGCATGGAGGTGTTTAGGTGAAATGGCAGTGGAGTTTTTAACTAGATTGCTTAATGAAATCTTGGAAAGTGAGAGGATGCCTGAGGAATGGAGAAAAAGTATTTTAGTACCGATTTTTAAAAATAAGGGTGATGTGCAGAGCTGTAGTAACTACAGAGGGATTAAACTGATCAGTCACAGCATGAAGTTATGGGAAAGAGTAGTGGAAGCTAGGTTAAGAAGGGAGGTGATGATTAGTGATCAGCAGTATGGTTTCATGTCAGGAAAGAGCACTACAAATGCGATGTTTGCTCTGAGAGTGTTGATGGAGAAGTACAGAGAAGGTCAGAAGGAGTTGCATTGTGTCTTTGTGGATTTAGAGAAAGCATATGACAGGGTGCCTAGAGAGGAGTTATGGAATTGTATGAGGAAGTCGGGAGTGTCAGAAAAGTATGTAAGAGTGGTACAGGATATGTACGAGGGTAGTGTGACAGCAGTGAGGTCTGCGGTGGGAGTGACGGATGCGTTTAAGGTGGAGGTGGGATTACATCAAGGATCAGCTCTGAGCCCTTTTGTATTTGCAATGATGGTGATGGGCAGATTGACAGACGAGATCAGACAGGAGTCCCTGTGGACTATGATGTTTGCAGATGACATTGTGATCTGTAGTGAGAGTAGGGATCAGGCTTAGGAGACCCTGGAGAGGTGGATATATGCTCTAGAGAGAAGAGGAATGAAGGTCAGCAGGACTAAGACAGCATATATGTGTGTGAATGAGAGGGAGGCTAGAGGAATGGTTTGGATGCAGGGAGGAGAGTTGGCAAAGGTGGATGAGTTTAAATACTTGGGATCAACAGTTCAGAGTAATGGTGAGTGTGGAAGAGAGGTGAAGAAGAGAGTACAGGCAGGATAGAGTGGGTGGAGAATAGTGTCAGGAGTGATTTGTGACAGACTGGTACCAGTAAGAGTGAAAGGGAAGGTCTACAAGAGGGTAGTGAGACCAGCTATGTTATATGGGCTGTAGACAGTGGCACTGACAAAAAGTCAGGAGTCAAAGCTTGACGTGGCAGAGTTGAAGATGTTAAGATTTGCACTGGGTGTGACGAGGGTGGATAGGATTAGGAATAAGTATAGAGGCTCAGCCCAGGTTGGAAGGTTTGGAGACAAAGCCAGAGAGGCGAGATTACGTTGGTTTGGACATGTGCTGAGGAGGGATGCAGAGTATATTGGGAAAAAGATGCTGAGGGTGAAGCTGCCAGGTAACTGGAAAAGAGGGAGGCCTAAGATAAGGTTTATGGATGTGGTGAGAGAGGACATGCAGGTGGTTAGTGTGACAGAGTAAGATGCAGAGGACAGGAAGAAATGGAAACAGTTGATCTGCTGTGGCGACCCCTAATGGGAGCAGCCGAAAGAAGAAGACCACCATTTGCTATTATATGCATTTTGCTTAAGTTATAGTTATTAAAGTTTTTGGTTTTAGTAGTTAGTTTTATTATTTTGTGTGTTTACGGCTATTTCAAGTTCGCATTTGAGGTTTCGTAGTTTGTTCTGAACCTTAAAGTAAGACAGGCCAAACAATTAATTTAAAACCAGAGAAACACTAGCCCTGAAAGGTTGTTGGTTCATTTCTTGGCAACAAATAGAAAACCTTATCCATTTACTAATATATGGATTTTATAGCAGCTCCTTTTCTAGCCTCCTCTAATACTTGCTGCACATCCTCAGAAGAAAAGGTGCCTAAAAACGTATTAAGATTCTATCTACAAGGTAGTCAGCTGCAATTGTTTGGGGTTGATATGTATCACTCCCATTGTCTTAACTAGGTCCAGTCTATATGGAAGCTTACAGTAACTGTCCCTGGCTATTTTCAAATAACGGAGAACCCACTGTCATCTGGACCAGAAGGGAGTCACTACAATGATCTCTGGAGAGTCTTTCTAAATCTTCAGAATAACACTGAATATTAGTGCAATCAGTGGAAAAGCATAAAGGAACATTCCAGTCTAAGGAAAAGAAAAAGCATCCACCCCCCCCCCCCCAGCCTTCTTACAGGAGTCCTGATGCAGAATGTTGCCGACTGTTGTGAGCAAAGATAAAAAGATCTACTTCAGGTACTTCCCACATCTGGATCAATTCCTGGAAAACAGTCCCAAATCCAATTTTCATTTGTGAGAGTCTGTACTGGACCTGGTCAGCTGGTCTGCCACACAATTTTGCTCTGATGGAATGTAAGATACCTCTAGTGTTAGATTGCACTGAAAAGCTATATCCGAGTTTACCATGGACAGTCTGTGCAGTGGGCAAGATCTGGTCCTCCCTTGTTTATGTACCACATCACTGTGGTGTTGTCTGTAAATGCTTGTAGAGGTTCCAGGGTTCATAGGTTGATAGAGAGATGAGAGCATTTATAAGAGTCAACATTTCTTATGTTTAGTATTTTGGTCTGTGTTTTCTGTTCCAGAGACCCTGCACTTTTATCCACATCGATAGTGCTCCCCAAGAAAGTCTGAGCTGTCTGTTGTTGCAGACTATGCTGGAGCTAGAAGGAACCTGTATTCTGATAAACCTAATATCACAAAAAAAATCTCCCTTTTCACAACCCCCAAACAGTAATTTGGAATGTCAGTGGATTTAGACTATACAGATTTCAGATACCACTGGATTATTTTTCATGTGGTGTTTTTCAAAAGGGACAATGAGAATCATGAAAGACAAGAGACCCAGAATCCTATGGAAGAAATGTTTGAACTGAAGTAACTAGCAGACATCCCAGGAAAACAATCCTGTGAGATGTTAAACAAGACTTCTGTATATGTTCTCCTGGAACCCCAGTTTGTGTAGGAGATCCCTTATCCATATGTGAGACTTCTGATCCTTTGAACAAGACTCCGCAAAGAAAAGCAAATTGTCTAAATAAGGGAAAATGTTAATACTGTGCAGTCTGCAGTAGACTATCACTGGAGCCTGGTATTTTGTGAATACCACTGGAGCAGTGGATAGACCAAAGGGTAATACAATCCAGACACAGAAAATCTTATGAAATGTCTAAAATCTTGATCTATAGGAATATGAGGATATGGATCTTTTAAACCTAATGTTACCAGAAAACTCAAAAGGGGAATAAAGGGGCAACAAGTTGTGAAGGGATAACATTTGGACTTCGGCGACCAAACATGTTCAGAAAGGAAAGATCCAGAACTGGTCCCCAAGAATTTTTCAGCACCAGTAAAATTCTTGAAATAAAACCCTTCAACTAACCAAAAAGGAGAGACTGCTTCTACCACCCCAAGACAGCAGATCAGAATGGCAAGAGGGAAGATAGGAGTTTGGTTGAGGATGAGGGGGAATCCCTCAAAAAAGAGGAATAGACTCTCATTTTCACCTGAAATGTTGATGGATTACTTTTAGAACTCATCTGCCTGAAACCATCTGTTGCTAAAGAGACAAATGCAGGTTCAGATTTTTTGGACGGATTAAGGGTTTGCCTGGATGGAAAGGGGGAGTGGGGTCTTATAGACAGTCTTACGGACTTAAACTCTCCTTTATTGTGGAGTTCCTTTGTTTTCTGAACCGCAACCATTAATTTTTAAATATCTGTTTTCCAGCAGCTTGCCAAGTTTGGTTCCGAGAACACAACTAAGAAGTTCCAGTGACAGCAGCCTTGAAATTGGCAGTAGCAGAATAGTTACATTTCAAATAATCAGTAGCCTGTTGAGACACAGAAGCAATCAAGTTACACAAAAGTTTTCCTCATGTAAGGAAATGGGGTCTAACTTTCAAAAGTTCGACTGTCATATGGTCAACACCATATGATCAAACTTTTAAAAGTTTGAAAATCTGATAAAAAAATAAAATTACATTTATAATATACCTGAATGTTTTAAGCAGGGGGCAAGCCCCCTGGACCCCCCATGTGAGGGGCTGAGGCCCCCACACCCCCACTCTTTAAATACACCAACTCCAAGATCACACTACAGTGCAGAAAAGGGAAATCTTCCCATTCTGCGCTGCATGGAGATCTCTGTTAATTCGTTCAAACCTTCAAAAATTCTATCATATGGTGTTGACCATATGACAGTCGAACTTTTGAAAGTTCGATCATCTAATATAGACCCAGGAAATAGATATCAAAATATTCCTCATGTTCTCAAGAGGAAAGCATAGACTTTAGCATATGAGCTTGACAGTTCAGAACTCCAAAAAATGTACTGCAGAAGAACACACTTCTTTCACCAAATCTATCAGTTTTTCCATAAGAGGGACTGGCATTAGCCACATATCTGACATCAATTGTGTTTACTAAAGCAATAGCTGCTGCTGACACCCAGCAGCTATTGCTGTAGTTATCCCAATTACTGCAAGACATTTAGCAACAACTGGGTTAACTAAATCAACAACTGCTGGGTCAGATTGGAGATGCATGTATAAAACTTATAACCCTGAGGAACTTTATAAAATCTATCTGCTTTCTTGGAGGAAGCAGGCTAGTTGTCAGGCAAGTTACAGGCCATGACAAAAACATCCTGCAAGGAACAGGAACAACAGGTGCAGGCTCTGGAAAGTCCAGTTGTAATAAATCATAACATGTCTTCTGGGACAGCAGATTTCATTATATTCCCCCTCGGACTTATTCTAGAAATAGTCAGAGAAAGAATCCTTCAAAGGGACTGACAAAAGCCACACTCTTCAGAATCTGAATCTGAAAACTGAGATGTCAGACTAGAATATGTCCCTTCACAATCAGTTTGGGGTTCAAAAAATGTGAACCTCTTCAGAAAATAAAGAATACTTCTCTCTTACTAGAAACAGCTAAACTAGAAAGTCAACAGTCCTGAGCTAACCCAATAAATTACTTCTGTCCAAAGTGACTGACAAAGGGGAATAAACGTTTAAGTTTTGGCTTCTTTTTTCACAGTATCACTGAAGATGCAGACCCACTTTTGCCACCCTTCTCCTAAGACCAACAAGTGTGGGTATCCCTTGCCTGTCAATGGCACTCCAACAGCCACACAGGATGCGTCTAAACCCCGGTCCATGGTGGCTGTATAGACTACAACAAAGGTTGACAAGAACAACTAGAAATGGTTACAGCAGAGTCAAACTTCTGACACTGATGCACTTAAGTAGCCTGCTGTTGGGGACAAAGGCTGTTGAGTAATTTTCTCCTTTTTTGGCTGGGAGAAGGAAGAACCAAGGAACCGGTAGTTTTTTTTATTAAGCCAAAAAAGGTACCTGATTCCAGGGAAAACCTGGCAGCAATAATTGGTAAAACAGATGAGCTGTGAAGAAAAGCAACTTTTTCCTGTTAGAACTAAGCACTTTAAAACACTAAGTCCAACCCCCCCACAAAGTAAAATAATACATTAAGTAGGTCATAAACAAAACTCCCTCGGAATGGAACCACAGACAAACTGAGCCTCCTGGACACAATAAGGATCAATGACTGGCCATAGCATAAGGGGCAAGTCTGGGGTAGCTTGAAGAGTACCGGGTACACCAGGTGTGGACATTAAGTACTGGGGGCCAGACCATTAACAATAAGGTCTGGGGTACCAAAATAAAATAAAAAATAAAAATTCCACCCCCAACAAAAGGAAGTCTCACTTTAAACGGTACTAATTCTCTATCCTCTTTCTGTGGAGGATATTTCCAGCCTTAAACATAAGAGTTTATTAGCAAAACTATTTAACTGTATTAACATTTCTGCCCTTAAAAGTCTGTTTTTAATTTGAATTCACTAACCCTTTTAATGTATGTATAGAGACAGAGTACCATCTAGGATCTGTTTTTAATTTTAATTCGCTAACCCTTTTAATATATGTATAGAGACAGAGTACCGTCTAGGATCTGTTTTTAATTTGAATTCACTAACCCTTTTAATGTATGTATAGAGACAGAGTACCGTCTAGGATCTGTTTTTAATTTGAATTCACTAACCCTTTTAATGTATGTATAGAGACAGAGTGCCGTCTAGGATCTGTTTTTAATTTTAATTCGCTAACCCTTTTAATGTATGTATAGAGACAGAGTACCGTCTAGGATCTGTTTTTAATTTTAATTCACTAACCCTTTTAATGTATGTATAGAGACAGAGTGCCGTCTAGGATCTGTTTTTAATTTGAATTCACTAACCCTTTTAATGTATGTATAGACAGAGTACCGTCTAGGATCTGTTTTTAATTTTAATTCGCTAACCCTTTTAATGTATGTATAGAGACAGAGTACCGTCTAGGATCTGTTTTTAATTTGAATTCACTAACCCTTTTAATGTATGTATAGAGACAGAGTACCGTCTAGGATCTGTTTTTAATTTTAATTAGCTAACCCTTTTAATGTATGTATAGAGACAGAGTACCCTCTAGGAGAAGGGGTTTGATTCTTATTTCTTTAACAACTCTCAGAGCATTCAACAAGATCACTAGGAAAACATGGTCTTACAACTGTTTACCTGTGATAAAACCCTGCCCGATATGCAGAGCATTCAACAAGATAACTAGGAAAACATGGCCTTACAAGCTGTTTACCTGTAATAAAACCCTGCCCGATATGCATTTTACGTGTGATCTACACTTCAGACCCTTCATAGCTCTGGGTTTCTGTATCCTGCGTGTCTCCTCAGAGGATCACTACAGGGAAGGATACAGCTTCCAAAGGGAAGGTTCCGAAAGACTGCAGTTCTCAAGAAGGCCACTACAACCTGCTATGCAGTTCACGTTTGACCTATATCAGGGACTCCTCCTACCTTTAAAGCAGAATTGTGGAATGCAGTAAACCAAAAGGTCCAATGTAATTTTCACTAAAGGTCACTGCAGACTGCTATACAGTTCAAAAGTAATTCATACCTGTAGCACCTACTAGATTTTAAGAGAGTTGGAGATCACGGTACCACAGAAGGTCACTACAGCAAAGGACAAAGGTCCATAAAAGATCACCACAACTTACTAATGGTTTACACCTATGATGCATTCCCAGGACTCTCCCACAGCTCTGTGGAGTGCTGTAGGATATACTACCTCAGAAGGTCACTATAACTTGCTGTATTAATGTACCAGTGACCCATTTTGAGACCCCTACTAGGCCTGGGAAGAAAATACAGTTGTGCAAGTAAACTTACTGTAAACGTAGATTCTATCACTGCTGCAGTAGTCTTAGCTATAAGGGATCTATTCTGCCAAGGATAGAAGTTCTAGCCAGCTTTCAAAGCTTCAGGGCACTTTCCACGCACCCCAACCATCAGTCAACTCATCTTTGGTGCTGGAAGACCAGAAGCCAGTGGGTTTGTTTCCATCTCCAGATAGTGCAGCCTAAGGAGGTTCCAAACTCCAGAGTGTGTTGTTCTTTGGATAAGACATTAAACCAGGGACCAATCTGCTTAAGTTGCTGGTAACGCACGTGGATGTACAACAAAACACAACACCTATAGAAAAGAATAGAGGAAGCTCCCCAATGCCCTGGCAAAATTTACACTTGCAGCAGAAATATCACCTCATGTCTCTCCTGAAGAGAGGCAACTTGCCTAATGGGGTCAACTTGGTCAGCAATGGATAAAATAAATAAAAATAGTATCCTGACTGGGCTAAAGGACTTCAGATTTTGCAAAAAGCCAAAAGGGACAGTTAAGCTAGTTGTCTATAAAATCTGTGAACTTATGTACTCTGAATTTAAAAAAGCTTTACCAGAATAATAAAATCTCAATTGAAAGCATCCTCTCTCACAAAAAGCTAAGTAAAATACTATATAGATACATAGTCATGGCATACAGCAAGCAGTCATCTATACTGATCCTTTTTCTTCATCATAATAGTCATCAACCCTCCTTTCCCCATTTTGTACATAGGGTCAGGGTGTTGTGTCATCAATCACCAACTGTCTTGAATCAGTGCCACTCTCCTACCTTCTCTGCCATGCCCACATGCCACAGATCTTTCTCACAATCCATCCATCTCTTTGATGGACACTCATTTCTTCTTGCCTTCTTCCTGTTCGTTCCAAATCGTCCTCACCAGATTGTCTTCTGCTTTCCTGCATATGTGTCCACACCATCATAATCTCTGTGAGACGTCTCTGCAATTGGATCTACTTGTACTTCTGCTCAGATATCATTCTTCATCTGTCCAACAGTCTGCATCCTACCACCAGCCTCAAGCACTTCATCTTCATCACCTCTAGCTTTCTCAACTGCTCTGCCTTCACTGCCCAGGTTTCTGTACCATTCAGTAGTACTGGTCACATCACTGTTTTGTGCACCTTACTTTTCAGCTTATTTGGTATTTTTGTCATATACTAGCCCTGATAGTCAATGCCAGTCGGCTGCAGCCTATTTAATTCTAGCTCTGACCTCCTCATTCAGTCTTCCCTTCTCAGCCAGCCCTCCCACATGCTTGTAGCCGCTAATTTGTCCCATTATTTTCCCTTCTACCTCACCTGTCGCTTCTTTTGATCCCCCTTCATTTGCTGCCATTCCAACTGTCTTATCTGTACTCAGTTTCATCCTGTTTGTATTTCATTTTCCAATCCTTTGCTGAAGTTCTTCTTCAGAGTCTGCCTGTAATGTCACATCGTATGCATACAGATCTGCCCCCTTCGACATGATTGCTAATACAGCCAATTACTAGTATGAACAGCACCGGGTTCACAGACCCACTTCCAATGGGAACCCTTCTGTGATATCAAACACTGTTCATACTTGTGTCACTGGGTCCTTAAAGTCTGCACTCATTCTAGCAATGGTTCTGGGACTTCAAACCATCACAGGACTGCCCAAATCAGCTTTCTTGGGACACTGTCATGTGCTTTCCTAAGTCTAGGAATGCCTCGTTGGAATCTTTCCTCATCCCTAGCTTAACTGTCCGTCTCATTGCAAGCATCAAGTCACTTGTGCTGTACCCTGATCTGAATCTGAACTACTCATCTCCCGTCTTGCTTTCCAGTATGTTAAATATTCATTTATCAATCACTCTCCAGAACCTTCATGTAGAGTGACAAGAGTTTGATACCATTACACTGCCCACAGTTGTGACTGTCAGCTATGTTCCTGCACAATGCAACTAATACTATTTGAGTCATCTGGAATAAGTCTTCTCTCCATACTGCTAGGAGTACCCAGCTATTTCGTCCTTAACTCACCCAATGTGTCAATCATATCTGCTGTAAACTCATCTGGGCCTGTTGCTTTCCCCAACTTTATTTTCCTTAGTGCTTTTCTTACTTTTTATAGGGTGGGCTCCTCCTCTTCTTTCACCATAGACTGTGTTTGGGGCATCACACCTTCAGTGGGGTTTCTTCATTAAGAAGCTGCTGAAAGTACCCCTTCCATCTACCGTTGATGTCCTATGAGTAGGTTGTTCCTGACATCCCTTAAGAAGGATGTCCAATGACTAACTTCTTTATCTTTCCATCACTGCCTTGTAACTTGACAGTTTCTCTGTGTCATCTACTAAGTCACTTTCCAAAATGAGGCAGAGTGCCTTAGATACCTTGTTCTTCGCTATTACAACTGCTCTCAAAGCCCCTTTGTTAGGTAGCCAGTATTTCTTCTTAACCTGGTCTGTCTTTTCTGTCTACCACTTCTTCCTGCACTCCTCCTTTCTTCTGATGTCTTCCTGGACTTCCGCATTACACCACCAGCTTTCCTTATGGACCTTATTTCCACACCTAGCTCACCCAAATATCTGGTCTGTAGTCCTCGCTCTTGCTGTTTTGAGGCACTGCCATTCTTTTTCGGTTCCACTTATTTCCTCTTCCTGAGGTGCTACAGCCCTGATTATTTCCTTGAACTGTGATTTCTGTCCAATCAACTTTCAGTCCTTCAGTCTAATCTCTCTATTGACCTTAGAGCCTTTTCTGACCACTGTCTTTAAATGACAGTGGCATTCAGCGGTTTATGGAGTGGGTTACCTGTTTCACTGGGGTGACATTTTCAACTACTGATTCTACACAGTGCTCTTTCCTTACAAGATGGAAATCTACCAGAGTTCCATGATGGCCACTCTTGTATGTGATCTTGTGACTCACTCTCTTGCTGAACCATGTCTGCCCCACCAATGTGGACCCATGCAGACATTGTATCCTGTTCCTTCTGTCCCAATACGCACATTCAGGTCCCCAATGAAGAGCACCATTTTATGCCATCCTGCTTAATCTAGCAGGTCCTGCAACTGCTGCCTGAATGCACCCTTTTCCTTGCTATCACAATTCTACTGTGGAGTATAGGCTGACATTATGAATACTGCCTTATTCTTACACTGGAGTGTGACTGCCAGGAGTCTCTCTCTAATTCAGATAACATCTGTCACTATTCTCTGAAGTCATTCCCTCACCACACTTCCCCACAATTCCCACACCATTTCTAATATGTCCACATCTTAAGTAGTAGAATCTAGATCCACGCCAAGTGGCTTTGCTGCACTGCCCTTCCATCTTGTCTACTGAATGCAGAGGCTGTGCAGCCTCCTTACCATCATCTCAACCACTTCCAAAGCTCTGTCCTGTAAGTGAACATATATTGAGCAATTCTTAGTTATGTTTGGCAGGATGACTGACTTTATATTCAGCATTCACACAACAGAGCTATCCTAGATAACCCAAGCTGGGCAGCTGGACACCAGCTGGCCACTAGCTTACTGACCTAGAGCTTCTGGACTTTATGGTGGGCACTCACTGGCCAAGAGAAGCACACAGGCCTCTCCACCATTAATCTTGGTATAAATCAGAGTGGGCATAGGTTCATACTAGGCTATCTGCCCGAGGGCATTTACAAGCCTAGCCCATAGTTTTGTGGCTTACGCCACCCCTTTAGTATGGGGAACTATACCCATTATTTTGCTGTGCCTCTGTTGAGCAGTGACACTGAGGTAATCCCTGGGGTATATCTGCGATCTCCCATCCATTGGTCAAGATTTCTCTTGAACAAGGCCAGCGAGGTGCTCTGCCTCACATATACCGGGATTTTATTCCACAGCATAGGGAGTCTTTGGGTGATGAATCTATCCCTCCAGCACGTCCTATTAATAGCCGTGTCGAGGTTTAAGTCTCCCGCCCTTGTGGCTCTGATGGATCTAGATTTTTGAGGTGAAGCATATTCATCAAATCTGGGTTTGACATGGCCTTGTATGTTAGGCAAAGGTCACCTCTGAGCAAGCGTGCGACTGAATAGAGCTGGAGTTCTTTCAGTCGGGCAGCATAGGACAGATGTTTGAGACCCTTTATCCTTTTGGTGAGGAACTTTTGTGGCCTCTCCAGCTGCTGCAAGTGTCGGGTCAGATACATTCCGAATGGGGCATTGTACTCAATCATTGGTCTGATGAGTGATGAGTATAGGGAGACTATGACCTCCCTTGATCTAGATGAGAATCCCTTCATGATAAGGTGGGCAATGTAGAAGGTCTTCCTAACTACTTTAGCTACATGGGTGTCGAATGACAGACTACTATCAACCTGGGTCCCCAGGTCCCTGATAACTTCTTCTGTACTCAGTGGATTGCCACCTATTTGGTAGCTAGGGGTAACCTTGTTTTTCCCGAAGGGTATGACTATGCATTTTTTGGCATTTAACTTTAGGCCATGGCTCTGGCACCAGTTATCCATTTCTGTGAGACCCTTCTGAAGCATATCTGTGTCAGATGTGTTTTCTACTATGGCCCCTAGTTTGCAGTCATCTGCAAACTTTGTCAGCCCTAACCCTCCTGTGTTTGCTTGTACTTGGAAAAGTAGATGCCAAACAAGAGTGGGCCCAGGACTGAGCCCTGTGGTACACCACTTGTGACAGGCTTTGAGTCTGACATGGCGCCAGCAACTCTGACCCTGTGGGTTCTGTCACTCAGCCAGTTTGCAACCCATCTTGTGATGTATGGGTTAACATTTAAGCTGATGAGTTTTTCAATGATACCCGAGTGGGGTATTGTATCAAAGGCCTTCGCCAGATCGAGGTAGGCTGTATGGACTGCCTTTCCTCATCAATGGCTTTGGTGACTGTTTGAAAAAGTCAACCAAGTTTAGAAGGCATGATCTGCCTTTGACAAAGCCAAACTGGGATGGATCCAAAGTCTGCAAATTATTTATGAGGTCCATTATGATCCTCTCCATGGCTTTGCAGATAAGGCTTGTCAAGCTAATGGGCGGTAATTTCCAGGGTCGGTGGAGGCACTGCCTTTGTGAAGTGGGACCACAGTTGCAGTGCGCCACCCCTGGCACGTATCCAGAGGTAAGACTATGATTAAACAGCTGTCCTAGCTGTGGGTTTAATTCCTCGTTGAGTTCGTGGAGCACACAGCCGGGGACACCATCAGGTCCCATGGATGCTGTGTTTTTTGCTTTGGAGAGAGCAGTTCTCACTTGGGTGTTGGAGATGTTTGGGGGGCTGCAATCGCTTGGTATAGATATCTCTCCTTTTGGGGGAGGGAGAAGTTTGCACTGAACCTGTCAGCCAGTATGTTGGCAATGTCTGTAGGATCAGTAATCTTCACATCATTTTGAACTAGTTCTGAGCATATCTGGGAGTTTCCTCCCAGGTTTCTAACATAGCTAAAGAAGGCCTTATGATTGTCTTTTGAGTCTTTAGCTATTTTTCTCTCAAAATTTGCTTTGGATGATTTTATGAGAGCTCTAAGTTTTTTACTTATAGTGATCAAGGGTGTCTTACTTTTTAAGGATTTTGCTCTATCTTGTAGTAGCTTCCTCCTTTTGTTGTAGGCATGGTCCTCAACCCACTTATCACCGGCAAATACCCATATCCATTTTTGGTTGACATTAATCAACTTGCCCTAATCACCTAGAGACAACTGTCCATCAAGTGACCAGCCCTAACAAGATGCATTGCTTTGATCTGTGTTCTCCTAACTAGAGGATACTGTGCATCCCAGTTAATGCCCAGAGAGGGTGGTCTATACAACTCTGTCTGACAGGCACCACCCAGAATCTGTACTGCAGCCCACAACTCCATTCTTAAGTTTGATTTTGGGAGGTAGGAGAAACCCAATAGACACACAGGAAGGACATTAGCCACAGATCAGAATCAAACCTTGTATCTTGTGTATGGGAGGTAAAGACCATAGCCAATATATCAATTGTGTCTTGGCATAATGAGTGAGCATGGGGTGGGATGAGGATGGCAGGGCATAAATAAAGCACTCCCTGCTAGCAGAATCTAAACTAATCCTTCAAACTATTCATTCACATCTTGGCTCATGAAACAACAAATGCCTGCTGTATGTATAAACTACTTCAGTGCAAAAAGCCATACAAGAAAAGCACCAAAAAACAAATCTGCTGCATATTGTTTTGTAGCAGACTTCTGACATAAATAGTACATCTGTAACCATGTCATATGCATGTTATATGCATGCATAACAACTCTGCAGTGACCCCTGCAATCTGCAGTATGACCCCTTAGAGCATGCATTTCATGGGTGCTGCACCATCCCTTAAAAAAAGTGTGCATTTCATGAGTGCTGTACCATGCATAGTGAAATTTAATCTACACACCCACACACAATACCAAGAGTTGGACTTGAGCTATTTACCTGCAGACATTTTGGACTCTTGTAATCTACAGGATGTGTACCCCTTGCAGCATTTAGTCCACCATCAACCTTCCCCAAAACAGAGTAGTGAACAACAGTTTTATGTAAGCATTCTGTGCCCTACTCCCTAGAGCTAGTCAGTCTGCTGCTCTGTGATACTGCTCTGCCTGCATCTTGCTGCTTCATCCTGGATACCATCAGTACTGACAAGAACCCTCAAGTCTTGTATCGAAACATGTTCCGCTTTATGCCGATGTGCCATCACAATGCTTTCTGTACAAATGCACAGTAGCATTAGAAAAGGTGATGTAGTCAAAGCAATTAAGATATCCAAACAATAACATATCCGTGTCAGTTGAACAACAGTTAGCATACTTGCCTGTGGTGCAGAACACCAAGGGTTCTATTCCCACAGCAGATAGATTGGTTGCTGGTACAGCAGTGTAGAAAACAATGGGTGCTGTGCTTCTGAAGTGGGTCATCCTTCAGATGATAAATTAAAACAGAGGTTCAATCTCCTTAAGTTGCTGGCAGCCCAGGATGTAAAAGATACCATAGCACCTACTGAAACGAGTCTTTTAATTAACATTATTTACATTATTAAAAAATATGCATATTTATAGGTACATGCCTACACATTCCTATGCATTATTAATTTTTCATAATTGACCCCCACTCCTTCATCCACAACCATAATCTAAGTTTTGACAATATATCATCCAAACTTAAATTTCCCATTAAACAAAATGTCAATCTTTAGTTCCAGATAACACATATTAAAATAAATTCTTACTTATCCTTCTCACATTCTTTCTTCTTGCTTTTATAATATCTATACATAAACTATGGCATTATATTCTCAAAAAATTCTCACTTTTTCCAAAGTTTAACCACACTTACTTTTCGAAAAACATGCTCTGTTGCCACTTCCTCCCCATAAAAAAATAAACTAATGCTTTCAACTTTCTTTTTATATGGCATATTTCCCTTTACCGGTAACTTATTTATTACCAGTTTCCACAAGGAATGTTGACACGCTACAATCTTAGTACACCACTTTACTTTAAATCACTTCTGGTAAATTTTTCCATAGATTACATAACACTGTTTCACCACAATATACCACATCCTTCTATTCTTCTCTATAGCATCAATTTTCACTTTTTATGTTAGCATTTTTCCTTGATAAAAATTATATAAATTAAAAAAAAAATAAATTATCTTCCTCAATTTCATCACCTCTTTTTTTTTTACTTTTATTTAAATATTTTCACTATTAAATTTCATTTCTCATTCTCTTCATTTACCCACTTTAATACTCTATACAAGTTTAAAGAAGCAGAACAACTGGATTTAATAACCCAAAGCTCACTTCACCTTCACTCATATACAACACATCTCTTTCCACTGGGTTTAATATTGAGCATCATATGAAAGAAAACACTAATTCAGCAGTCTCTTTTTCACATTTTTCTGGGATCATATAATCATTTGACATGTAAGACATTTTTCCCATTAAAACAGAATTAACCATATAAAGCTTTTCTTGAACACTAAATTACAAGTCCTTCACATATTTCTTTTATCACACATACTTATTCCCCATAACTACGTAATTTTCCCAAATTTTATCCCCAACAAAAAGATGAAATATTATATTGAAAAATACACCCTTCCAATTTTCACAGTACCACCCCCAACCCTTATTTTTAAGCTTTATTCAATATCATACCATTTCCTTTAAACATCCATTCAGACAAACCAATGCTATCACCCCCAACCCTTATTTTTAATCTTTATTCAATATCATACCATTTTTTTTAAACATCCATTCAGACAAACCAATGCTATCACCCCCAACCCTTATTTTTAATCTTTATTCAAGGTCATTCCCATTTCCTTTAAACATCCATTCAGACAAACTAGTGCTTCCCTAATTCATATTTTATTTTTAGCAGCTACAACTATATCTGCATACGTCAAAGCTAGAAGACTCACCATTTCCTTTTAAATCATCTATCTATCTAGCATCTTTCATTTTATAAGCAATTTCACTATTGCATTAATTTGTAATGCGAATATCATCCCACTCATGGGCCATCCTTGTCTTATAATACAATTCATGCATATTTCTCTACTCAGCCACCCATTCACTAACATTCTCTATTATTTTAATATGCTGACATACACACCCTCCTAATTCTGTTATCTATTCAATACGTTTCCATAACACCCACAAATTATTTTCTACTGTATCAAATGCCTTACTAGTATCACCCAAGTTTCACAGCTTCCCTTTTACTTATAACACCTACAATTTCTCAAACAGTAACTCAGCATCCCTTCCCTTTTATACCAGATATACTTTCATCCATAATGCCCTTCATCCTTCCTTCCATTCTCCTCTGCATTATTCTCATCATGACACATTTACAATCTGTATTTAATGTGATAGGTCTCCATTTTTTATTTCATTCCTTTCATCTTTCCTCCATATAAATTTTAATATCTCACTTCATAATTTTTCATAAAAAAAAAATCCCTTCTCATAACCATTCACTTAAAACAAATTTACAAAACACTCTTTGCCAATTGCTTAATTTCTTGTACATTTTATACCCTATACTTCCAGACCTGATACTGAATCGATATTTACCTTCCTAAGTATTTCATCCAATTCACTAATAGTAATTTCCTTTTCAAAATTCTTTAACTCATTTTTTTCCTTTCCATTCTCTTTTTTTCCTTTTTACTCGTGCATATTTTCTACATGCAGTATAACAATACTCACTTTGCTCATGTCCTTTCTACCTGTCCTTCCACATTTTTTCATTTCTCTCATTAGTAATATCCACCTTTATTATTTTCCCCAAATATAGGCACCTCCTTCCTTCTCCCCTGTAAATCGCTCTCTGCTTAAACATGTAACATCGTAACTTTTTCTCTATTTTTTATGCATCTCCTTTTCCGTATCATACTTTTGTATATTCATCTCTAGATTTTCTAATACACTTCTATACATTTTTCCATACTTGGCTTTCTCTTCCATCATTCTGCCATTGGAAAAAAACTCTAACCTCTTAATCTCAATCCTGCATTCAGAGCAGTTTTTATAAAAGTCCTTCATGGTTGTATGATCTCTCCTTCACTGCAATGCTTCCCACAATCCACATTTAATCCACATTTATCCCACAATTTCTCATTTATTCTTTTTATTCCCTTTCCTGTTTTAATATACTCAATTTCTTCCATCATTTCAATCCATATTTTTAAATGGGTCACAAAACCTTGGCTCTACTTTAGCCGCCACCTATTATACCCAAACCTTCTGATAGTACAAAATAATCAATTTCAGATCCAAACTACCCCTCTTTCATAACTGACATTTATTCTACACAGTTAACTTACCACATTTTAACAATTCTTGTATTTTTTAACACATTTCCCTTTCTTTCTATATTTTCCTCTTAAATCACAAAGTCCACTGCAGGAGTAATACTACAATTCTAAAAACATTCTCTCCATCTCAGATCTGCAAAAGCTAGCCTGTACATCTTTACCAGTGTTAGATCTAATATTTTTACCAATTATTTAAGCAATAAAACCACTTTGGAACAGCATTCACTTCCTAAATTCCTTTTTTTCCCCACCCCACAATTTTTCATCTTTTTCACTTGAACTTGCACAAATAATAACAAAGTCCCATAAAAACGACAAATACAGAAGGAAATAGTCCAAGGCAGCAAAAGTTTAATTAAGATAGTTTTCAGTTTAATATATTTTTAGTTGTAAGTCAATTTTGTTTTATACTTTTTATTGTATGAGTTAAGCTGGGATGGTGAATTTTTTGTTTTATACTTTTTATTGTACGAGTTAAGCTGGGACAGTCATTTTTTTGTGATCAATTTACATCACAGCTTATTAGGAGCCCATAGGGTTAACATGTTAATGGGGGATTTAAATTATCATTGGTGGAGTAAAGTTATATAACATGTTTTTTGAAGTATTTATGTGGCGTTATCAGTGTGAAAACTTTATCTGACGAAGTTCTAATACCTGGTGGAAAGAAAAGTGGTTAATAAACACCTTTTTGTGGATTATTTTGCTGCCTTTTGACTATTTCCTTCTTGTCATCTTTGTGGATCTTTTTCACTTGCCAAGAATCTTACTTTCTCTTTTTTTAACAAAGAGCATCTATATCAAATTTAGTTCACCATTCTGGTATCCTACCTTCTATACCATTCACATTTACTGAAAGCACTCTAAAAGTAGAACTTTTCCTTCTTTATAAGTCTAAGGGAAGTATTTTAAAATTTCACTTTCGTATTTCTATACTTTCCCCAAATAAGTATTTTTCTGCGTTTATGTACAACTTTGATCCTCAGAATCGGATTTTCACTAGTTTCTTTAACTGAAAGATGGCAAAAATTACTCCTTAATATTCTTTTTAATCTCTGGTGATGTATTTTTAAATGGTTTCCTCAGCCTTGCCCTAGCACCTACTGATTTTCTTTTCCTAACATCCTTTACACTCCCTTCACAAACATCTGACTCACTTTCAGTTTTTACTTCATGTTCAATACTCTCAGTACAGTTACCTTCATCCTCCTGAAATGTAACATTTTATCTGTCATCTTTTATTACGTCGCCTTCTTTTACATCAGCCCCTTCCACCCCTTTCCCCTACTTCCTCATTACTTCCAGACATTACAATACTTAATTCATTATCTTGCTTATTGTATGGCTTATGCTTTTTTACTATCAAACCAAAAATGCCCTTTATTTTTACATATTTACTTTTCTTTTTCACTTATTCATCATATGACAATTCCTCATACTGATTGTATCTTATATGTGTACACTCATTTATCAGATGATTGAAATCCCTACCAAAAAAAAAGTTTTCGGTTGTAAGATGTACACAAATGTTACACTACTACCATATACGTATATAACACTTGCTAAATGCTTTAAATCTTTTTCATATTTTAAAACATCATCCACTTCCCAGCCCCCATTCCAACTATCCCTCTCATAACTTTCACAATATCAGAAACTGAACACAATGAAAAATAAATAACATCCATTAACTCAATTTCATCATTGTGAAACTAAACACTTTTTTAATTGAGCCACTCACTCAGAAAATATAAATTCATTCCATGAGTAAAAGTCCTTTCTTCACAATTAACCAAAGATCTTTCCATTAGGTCTTCACTCTCAAATGTTAAGTCACAAAATTTCTCTTTTCTCAGATAAAGCAAGGATCCGATGTCTTTTGCCTCAAAGTCCAAAAGTTAACACTAAATTATCTGACACAAAATATTATTTCTTCTTTCTTATCTAAACAAACCTTAACTCTTTTTTTTTACAAACCTTTTTTCTTTGTAACAAAGTTTACAGCACTTTTGTTCTTCCAACTGTATCAACATATAATTTTCCAGATTGTGTCCCACTTGTAACCTTACGTCCATCCAACACACTACTCAGTTCCTTTCTGCACAACTCAACTGTCTATTCTGAAAACCTTTTCCATCACATCTAACCACAAAATCTCAGACTCTTCTCCAGGATCACCTTTGTTCAAAATGCCAACCACTTTTTAATCAGGCAAACCCCCAGAAGCAATTTCAGTTACGATTTATTTAAAATCTTGAGGTTTAAGTCGAACACTGACTATTTGTAATATCCACTCACTTTTCTGTCACTTGGGTAGAAAACTGTTGAACCACATTCCTGTCACTAACAGACCGACTCCATTCTTCCTCCATTACTGCACACCTTCTCCTATTTGCCAATGCGCCAGGAATAGAAGCAGAAGTGCAGCAGCAAAAAATTCTCCCTCACAATGGCGAGTAATGGACATTCCTCAATACCCAGGCCAAATTTCCCCTAGTAGAAAAAATACCACCTTGAGTCTCCCCTGAAAACAGGCCAGCAGCCTAGTCGTCTAACCCAGTTAAAGGATAAATAAATAAAATAAACCTTTACACTACTGAATGCAGCCAGCAACATGGTGTATAGGGATAAGGGTATAACTACAGACCAGGCAACCAGAGTTCAATTAGTAGGTCATACCTCTGAGACACAGGTAGGGAAAGGTGGGGATCACTGATAGGTGGCTCTGGTTGAATCTCCATGGAGATCAGACAATATGGCAGCACATCCCTGTTGCACATATTTTCCAGATATTCATGGGTGAGCATGGAGAGGAATGGGAATGGTGAAGCATACAGAAAATACTCCTTGGCAGCAATACAAAGCTGCACCAACAGCAACAATCTCCTCACCAGCCCCAAGTATACGCCAAAGCAAGTCTGGAAGACCACTGAACAGAAGGACGCCCTTGTGGTAGCTGGTGGCCAGCTACAAGAAAAAAAAATATTGACTGTATAGAGTCATGCATACCCTCGACTAGCCAACACACTCAAAATAGACAAAAATTCCACAGATCAATCAATATAGCTAACCTGAAAAAAACGTTTACCAAACTTACAAAAGAACATCCAAAAGTAAAACTTAAGCTTCTTTATTAGTAACACTTGACAGTAAGCACTTCAGTCTTACAAGACTTCTTCAGACAGCTTTTGACTGTACCTGAACATTTAGTAAATACACTGGCAACACAGTAATGTAAATACAAGGACTACATAATTCTGTAAATTGCAGTTAACTCTCTCCCATAATATTGTGCTAATATTCCACCCACATACATGGAAAAATATACAGCATGTTAACATTTCTTAAAAATACAAACTGTATACAGCAGAATTACATGACACACCAGTGATGTATTACAGTGGTGATACACATACTGTGCTCATCTGCTTACTACAAATAATGGACTAAATCACCTCTAAAACAACAGGACATCTAAACAGCATCAAACTGAAACAGCCTCACTAGCTACAGAGAAACTAATTAATCTTTTCTATTTGTAAAACTAAGCACACACCAAACACCTCTGTGCTACATTTCATAGGAGCTCTTATAGGTCTACTTACTAAAGGTGCTTTGTTGTGTAAAATATCTCCAGTCATTTAAAAATTTATACCGTTAAACTGCTATTCTCTACCCATTATGGTCCCCAGAGGAATCTTATGTATCCTATTGCAGTGGAAGTCACAACTTGCTTTTTAGTACCAAAGTGCAGAGTAGACAGACTAAGGATGTACACAGAAAATATGCCCTACGTATTTCTATTACAGTGACAGTATATGCACAGATACTTGCCTTGCTCTTGTTTGTGAAATCAGGCTCCAAGTTTCCCTGAGCAGCTGTCAGGTGACAGTGTTCACCTGTCCTACCTATGAATATTCTTTAAACACTGCATTTCCTCTGTCCAGCTGAAGTCAGGTCCGTCTCTTCCCTCTGTTTTGTAGCAAGTATTTTCAGGTTACCATTACTGGGCACATCTTCTCATATTAGTATTTTGTAGCAAATATAATGCTGGCTTCATGGTGCAGAAGTCCTGATTGGAGACCAGAGTTCAGTTATTGGTCACAGCTCATGATGAATTAGATGAGAGATGTTCCAGTGGCGCACACGGATAAAACCTTGACTACAGCCCAGGCATGCCGAGTTTGACTAGAGGCTTAAGTGACTGACAGAATGGCAGGAGGATGGCTCTGCCTCTCCTACAGGAAATCGATATGCAGGAGTGTGATCAAATATAGCCTGGTATACTCTGCGCTGTATGGATATGACATTGGGTTGTGAGGTGGATTAAGCAAAGTAGGATGGACCCACCCTACAGCAGGGCCCATACTTTACCATCCCTTCACTGTGTGCCCAGCCTATGCAAGTTCTGTCACTTGGGGACAGGAAAATAGGCCAGTAAAAATTTTCCAAATGGTTGGATGATGGCTTCTCTGGCAGCCCATCTATCCCACCACTTGTCTGCATACCTCTCAACCTCTTAGCATAAGAAATCTTGGCAAAGTCTAAAATATTGGAGAAGCAAAGGTCCAAAAACAAGGACAAATTTTAAATACTGCTCTAATAAACTTAGAAAGTTATTATAATAATAAGACTTGTGTTAGCATGCATTTTCTGAAAGATAGGAAGTCTGCAACTGAAATGTATGTCATTAGTGACTTTCTTCAGTGATTTGCCAGGAAGCCACATATGTTATAAGGAACAAACAACAAATGAGGCAGAAATCTGGACCGTTGAGAAGTATGCTTGTCTAGCTGAGAAGCTAAGCCAGAAAAGCTTGACTTACAGCAGGCGCACTCACATAGGGGGAGAGCTTCATGGTAAAGGGAAGACCAAGGATCCATAAGGAACAGACTTGCGGGCGTGGGGATGATAGTACTGCCAGAGGTGGCCCAATGTCAGCAGTCAAAAAAATATCCTTAAAAACATTTGAGGAGATAAAGACAAAAGCAGCATCCAATCAACTCAATTATCCTCTGAGAAGGTGATGGTATTCTGGCTGGTGCTGCAATCCCTCACTGGAGTTGGGGGAGGGGAACACACTATGAATACCACAAAAATGACATCAGCAGACACAGCAAATTATATGCTGGGTATGTGGTTATATGATCAGGAGTGCTACAAAAAAATCTTTAGAGCAGCAAGGTAATGCTGCACTGAACACCTTTATTTTCTCTCCAACCCCGATCTACAATAAATTACGTCTGTGAGATATCAGTTCACTTCAGGTACCTGGAGACTGAGAAGGGGTACACGGGGTAGCTGATGGTTAACTACCAAGCACAAAATATAGAATGTATTTAGATTTTTTTTCCTGCTTTTCCCGGTTAGGGGTCGCCACAGCAAAACTCCGGTCCGCTAATGATTGGCAGTCAGTTTTTATGGTGCCAGCCTGACGCCCAACCTTCAACGAAGGCATGCCCATTCACGCATGTCTTTCAAACGCCACTCGACCGCGGGGAGGACATGCAGACTCCACACAGAAGGCGCTCCAGCCAAGACTCGAACGGGAGAACCTCTTGCTGTGAGGCGACAACACTACCACTGCACCACTGTGGCTTCAGCAAGTCTATATAATATATCCTTAAACTAGCTATTGTTTCGGTCTCCCTCTAGCTTCTTCTGCAGAAAAGCTAAAGTAAAGCCTAGCTATTAAACACTCTCCAGGTACTCACAGGCTCAGAGATGAATGCAATAGTAACTGCCCTTATGGGCCTTTTTTAGCATAGACAATTAATCCATCAGTTCAAGATACCCTTACCCAATTCCAAGGACTATTACTGCATACTACCCATGAGATGGGGGTTAGCTCTGTGCGAGATAGTGCTTACTAAGAAAATACCACTGAGTATTTATAAGGGCCATATTATTGAAAAGAGCATTTAGTTGCCTCTGTCCTTTAGTTCCTCATCCCCATCTGCAGATAAAGGTTACACTTGAATACATCCAGAATTAAGTTTGCTTTAGATGTAGAAAAAGTCTGCTTCAGAAAAGTGGTGACCTCCAATAGATGTACCTGTCTCAACAAACACTTCTGTTTATGTTGCAGAAGAGGCCTATGTTCCCAAAACAAGTACTTCTGAAACCATCTGACTTGTGATGTGCAGTAGGTCCATCAGTACCGGGTCAGAGGATGCCTTAACAGCCAGAAACAGGTCATCTCACAACAGTCTGAGCATACTTGAATACAGTGAGTGCTTTATGTTTTAGGCCATGTATTCTCTGAGGAACCTCTGTGGGTGCTTCAGTTGTTGCATATCCCTTGGCAGATACATGTCAAAGGGGACATTATGTTCGGAGTTTGGCCTGATGACAGCAGCATAAAGGGAACAATGACATCCCTGAACCTGGAAGCTATCCCCTTCCTTATAAGCTAGGCAAACTAGGAGGACTTTCTAACTGCTGTGAACACGTTAGTCGAACTTTAGGTCATTGTCTATGTATGTTCCCAAATCCCAAGCTACGATGTCGGCTCTTAGTGTTGTACTATCAATCTGGTAAATTCCCATGGTGGTAGTTTTCCAAAGAATACAACAATGCACTTTTTCACATTTAGCTTTAGTCCAAGACAAAGTTATTTGTTTGGGACAGTCCTTCCTGCAGAATGGCAGAGTCATTTGGGGATTCAATTACTGCTTCTACTTTGCAGTTATCCTCAAATTCTGCTAGCCAGAGACCCTAGGTGTTTGCCTTTACTTCACAGAAGTGGATGCTAAACAGGAGAGGTCCATCTCCAAGCCCTTTGTCCATTGATGACTGGTGTTTTTCTGCAGGATAGCTTGTCATATTTTACTTGCCAGAGTCCTGTCAGCCAAGTTAGCAATGCAGCAGATGACAGAAGGGTTTATACTTAATTGGCTAAGCTTACCTGAGGGAGGAATTGTGTCAAAAGCTGTTGCCAGGTTATGGTAAGCGGTGTGCAGCATCACTGCTTTGGTGACCTGTTCAAAGAAATCTATTAGGTTGACAAAGCAAGACCTGCTTTAACAAACCTGCACTGGGACGGATCCAGTAATCTGAGATTCCAAATGTCTTTCCATGACCTTACTAATGAAGCTGGTCAGACTTAAGGGTCGGAAACTAACCAGATCACAAGATGGCCCTCCCTTATGCAGAGACATGACCACTGCTGTCCTTCATTCATTTAATACAAAGCCGGTGTGGAGATAAAGGTTGAAAAACATTACAGGCACAGACAAATCATGCTTCATGCTACTTAAAATGCATCCTGGGATACTGACAGGGCCCATTAATGTAGCATTCCTGTCCATTGACAGGGCTTTAAGGATTTGGTCCTGCATGAAAACTGGGGTTATCTGTTACTGGAATTTTTTATGGGATAGCAGGGGATGAAGGAGAGATGAAGTTGGAGCTGAACTTATCTAGTAGGTTTGCTGTTTCTTCAAATTTGGTACAGGTGGTGCTGTCCACAATCAGCTCAGCACACTGCTGCCTAAAACCCTTGAGGTTGCAAACAAAGTTAAAGGTGGCTTTATAGTTGTCTTTTGCTTAGGCATCCATTGTGGACTCAGACTTAGCATTGGTGGTTTTAAACTGCTGTGTTGCTTACTTATTTTAATGATGGTGGATCTAGCCTGCTGTGAGTTACTCTTCTGACTTTTTGCTACAAGTATCTTCCTTTTATTGTAAAGCTCGTTAATGTTGAGGTTCCACCAGGGAAGTTTTGTTTTTGGGGTTAGCCCTACACCTGTTTATACAGAGTACAGCTGCTTCTGTGCAGCTGCTGACATGCTGGTACAAGTTAGTAGTGTTAAATTCCGCATACTCAGTGGAGTCTGATGGATTTCAGGGAATTTGAAGCTTGCTAGTGTATTATGTAGTAGTAGGAAGTTTGCCTTGGAGAAACCTATAAAGATTCTAGTACTTGCTGGGATATCAAGTTTTAATTTTGTTAAAGTAGAAACAGTTTTATGGTCTAACCTGATGACCAATGATGATATGCTGGCGTGGAGCACAACCCCCCCCCCATATCTGTAAGGATAAGGTCCAGGATGTAGCCTCCCCAGGGAGCTCTCAAGCATCTCTGTGCACTTGTGCCCTAGTGGTGGTGTAGGTTTCCTAGTACATAGCTGGAGAATTTAAAAAGGCACCACAGAAAATGGTACTGGGTTTAATGCTTAATGACTCCAGTTCTTGTAAGCAGGCATTAAGTCTGTCTTGGGTCATAGAGGGAGTTCAATAACTGGTTATAGAGCGGTGAGGGGCATGTAGTTCTATTACACTATGCTGTTTAACCAGCAAAGATGTAAGACTCCTCCAGATAAAACACAGACAATGCCACCTGGTCTCAATGTGTGGAAGGCATTAGAGCCATGCACAGCTGGAATTCTCTCCACAGATTTGAAGCATGTGTCAGTCACTATACAGACATCTACATCCTCCAAGGTGAGGGGCTTGTAGGGAGTGGAGTTTTTTGTTTAGGTTCATAGCACTGATCATCCACACCTTCAAATTATCCTTTGCTCGTACAATTATGTTGCTAGGTATATCTAATTGTCATTGCGTAAAAACAGAATTAGGGGAGTGGGACACGCCTTAGCCAACAAGGGACTGTCACTCTTTTCTTGCTCAGCCTGGAAAGAGGCAGGCATATCTTTATGATTTACAATGGAGTCTCCTATGACTAGAACATTGGTTTTGGTGAATGCTTGCCTTACGAGTTTGGCATCTTAAGAGTTTGGAACTCATAGGTTCAAAGGTGTGTACTACCTATGCTAATAACTATGGAGGCCTTTTTAAGCCAAGACATTTATCCCAAATCTGAGGCAAGTTCTGGTACTCTTGGTAAGTGTAAGCAGGGGCTTGGGAGATGAAACATTTAAAGGCAGCCTGTGTCCATCAGAGATATAGGTGCCGAACTATGAATTTCCTGTTACCCATCCAATCGTCCAAGTTTCACATGAATTGAGGTAGGGAGGAATTCTGCTTCACATGGATGGGGATCCTGTTCCAGAGACAGGGTAGTCTCTGGGATACATACCTCTCTTCCAGCAGGTCCTATTTATTATCACAGGCAAGGTTTAAGTCTATAACAGTGATGGCAACCCTATGACACACATGACCTTCTCATGACTGGTCTGATAGATGAGAATCTTTTTAAAGTTTTTAATATTGATCATCCATTGATTCCTATGGTGTATGGACTCCCCAAAATTCACAAGAATCAGGCTTTTCCACCTATGAGGCCGATAGTATCCAGAACAGGCTGGTTCACAGAGCCACTATCAATTTATATAGAGAAAACCTTGCATCCTCTTAAATTCATGTGATAGTGTCTTGAAAGATACTATTTTTTTTTTAGAAAGGTTGCATGACAGAGTATTGACCATACATAGAGAACATATGTTTGTTGCACTTGACATTGAATCTTTAATTACAGTCATTCAATAATATTAGAGATTTTTTAAATGGTAAAGATGGTTTCCCAGACAACAAAGTTAAACTTTTATGTTCCTTATTAGAGATTGTCCTTGAAAATAATGTGTATATTTTTGATCAAGAATTTTTTCTGCAGAAAGTTGGCGTAGCCATGGGCACTGCTTGTACGAATAGCTACGCCAACCTAGCATTAGCATAATGGGAAAATGTTAGCTTACTGATACATAGTAATGTCTATTTTAAGTATATGCTTTGGTATGTTCGTTTTGTTGACGACATCTTTATGTTGTTGGGAGGCACTGCAAATCAATCAACAGAATTCACAAAGTATACGCATACTACCACCCACTTTTTAAAATATATGTACATTTATTCTTCCAATCATGTGGAATTTTTAGATGTACAACTGGACAGGTTTACTTTGGATACTCTTTGCACTAGTTTATACAGAAAACCCACTAGGAAAAACGCTCTCCTGCATAAAAAGAGTATGCACCTATGACACATACCCCGTAATATGCTAAAAGGACAAATTTATAGAATACTTAGGTTACATAATGATGACTCTGCTGCACAAGTAGCCCTCACCTCCCTTAAACAAAAGTTTTTGGATAGAGGCTACCATGAATCAGAGGTAGATTTTTGCATTTTAGAAGCATGGAAGCAAAGACAAGACAGATGCAGGCCTTATTTTAAACATTCAAATGATACCCATACTGTACAGAGACAGCACGACTCTATTAGTGATATATTTAGGGTATTAATGATTATTGTGATATAATTAAGGCTAATTGGAAAATTCTAAACAGTGTACCTGAATTGAGAGGGAGCATTGGAACTACACCACATTTTTCTTTTAGAAATAATAAATCATTGAAACAGCATCTCTGTTACAAACCATCTGCACACAATATGGGAGCTGAATCTAATAGGACCGGTACATTCCCATATAGGAATTTTTTCTGCTTGCAAATATGTTCATAATTGTTCATCTTTCATACATCCATCTTCAGGTTTTACTATTAATGTAGATTTCTACGCACATTATAAGACAGCTAACTTGGTTTATTTTGCTGTCACTTTTTGTTATACTTTCTATGTAGGCAAAATAAATAGATCCTTTAAAGTCAGGATCCCTAAGCATAAGAGAGAGATATAAGAAACAAAAAAGACAATAAAGCTCTAGCTTTACATATTATGAATTCGGACTGTAAACATGAGTTTAGATTTTTATGTTCTTCAAATTTTAGACATAGGTTTGAGGGGTGGCGACTGAATCTTACTGAAACAGCCGAGCAGAAATAGATTTTATTGCTTAATGCTGAAAGACCACCAGGTTTGAATGGAGTTTCTACACTAAAACCATTTTTAAAAGGGCATCCTTTGAAACATTAAATATAAATATATGTATTTATATATTTTATATACGATAGTTTTTATCTTAAATATATTTAAAATTTTTTTCTATTTATTCAACTCAATTTTATTGTATTTAATGTTTTTAAATGTTGCATGACATCACTACATTATGTGTTATTCCTACTGGTTAGATACTTTTATTTAAATGATCGTAGGATCATTAACTGTTGTCTGATGAAGCGAAATGAATGTTCATCGCGAAAGCACTTACCAGTTCTTTTGGTATTAAAGTTTTTGTATTATAGCCTTGTTTGGGCGGCACTTTATTTCAGTTTGTATTTCTTGTAAGGTACCAACCTTCACCCTACATCTGTGGTTGTTACTTTATTACAGCGGAACGATAACCTTGTTGGACCTACATGCCATACCTTTGCTTATAAGTTGCACAACATAAAATGATTTACTCGCTACCATAGACACATGAAGATCAGAGGCTAGATTACTGTCTGTGTCCTCAAGTCCCTGACTGCTGGGTCAACTCTTTGGGGTGTGTTGCCAATATGGTAGTTAACAGGGATGGCTGACTTCCCAAAGGATATTATTATGCATTTCTTAGTGCGGTGCAAGGCATTAGAGAGTGTAGCTGAGGTTGTTTAATGCCTGTGCTACAATTTGGAGGTCTCTGCGTTTGAGGCAAGTCAGACTTTAGAACCTCAGTATATGATGACTTGTATTTTGTATGAGAGTTGTGGTGAGTTGTTTTGATGCCTTGGTTGTCTGTGTGTGAGATTTATAAATATATTTTGCTGACACTAAATTATGGGAGTAATAGATGATTGTCAGACAGCATAAGATAATTCTTACATAGCTGCCAAGGTGAACATCAAACCATGAACATTGTGTCTGCGAGGCAAGCACCTTAACTGTTATACCAACTTTTTTATTTATTTATTTTTACATTTGTTGACCAGGCTAGTCTAGCTGGATATGTGTCCATTTTCAGTAGAGGCCCGGGGAGAAAAGCTCCAAGCATGAACAGTGACAAAATAAAATTATACAAGGACATGATAAAAGCACAATACAGAGGCAGCATTGTTCAACAGAACACTAAAAATTACACACTATAAAAAAATTTAGTAAAAGTTATACTAAACAATATATCAAACACACTAGAAGCTATGAGCACAATTCAGTTAAGAAAGAAAGAAGTTATATTTGATCGTCATGTTGAGAAGAAAAGAGTAATAATTAGCTTTGGAGGCAAAGGTTAGAGGAATCGAGCAGGAAGGGGAAAAGGATATCAGTCTGGGTTAGTACATGGACAAAGCCAATGAGTTTTCAGATGCTCTTTAAGATGTTTTTTAAAGAGGGAAGGTGAAGCAAGGGTTGATAATTCAGAGGGAAGCTGATTCCAGTTTTTACCTGCAGTGTTTGAGAAAAGTGAATCACCAGCTTTGTTGTTAGATTTACAGGATGAAACTAGAAGTTTATTAGCTGAGCAAAGTGTAGCTAGATTTTTATATGGTGAAATTAGATTAGTGAGGATAGGGGTGTTATTAGGGTGGTATAGGATGTTTTGAGTGATGAGTAGTTGTTAACAGAGAATGTGATTTTGCAATTCTAGCCATTTGAGTTGTTTGAGGTTTCTGCAGTGGTGAGTTTTGAAGGGGGAGCATGTGACAAATCTGGCTATGCTATTATAACAGGTAGAGAGTTTAGAGAGGTTATTTTTGGATAGGTTGGTATATATAACAGATGCAGAGAAAAGGGTGGAAATGAGGTGGGTCTGGGCAATAGTTTTCCTAGCAAAAGAGGTAAGGAAGGGTTTAATTCTATAGAGGGGACCAAGGTTTTTGTTACCAGACGTTATGGTGGAGTTGATGTGGTCATCATAGCTAAGTCGATTATCAATTGTTACACCTAGTAGGCAGGTTGTGGTATCTGGGGTTATGTTGGTGCCATTGTTAGAGGTTATAGAGAAGAATGGACTAGGTAATTTATGAGTTGGAGTAAAAATGAGTAGTTTAGTTTTTTGGGGGTTGAGGAGGAGGCAGTGTTGCATAAACCAGTTTTCAACATTATGAAAAACAGTTTGGGTGAGGGAGTGGAGAGAGGCTATATTCTTGGCTGTACAGATTAAGGTGGAGTCGTCTGCATATTGAATGCAGGTGGCTTGAGGTATGTTCATGTGTAGATTGTCAATAAATAAGGAAAAGAGTAGGGGGCTTAAGATAGAGCCCTGGGGTACTCCAATATTTACTGGGAGTAGTGAAGACAGATTGTTATGCCAAAGCACTGCTTGCTGTCTATTTTCAAGATAAGACCTGAACCATTGTATAGCATGAGGATCAAGAGAATGGGCCTTTAGTTTGTCTAGGAGTAAGTTATGGTTGACCATATCAAAGGCTTTTGACAGGTCAATAAATAGTGCAGAGGAAAAAGAGTTGTTGTTCCAGTTTTTGTTTATAGAGTCGGTAAAGGATAAGAGTGCAGTTGATGAGCTATGGAATAGTCTAAAGCCATGTTGGCAGTTTGCTAGTAGATTATTTTGTAGTAAGTGGTTAAGTAGTTGTTTGTGAATACATTTTTCCATTATCTTAGCTAATGGGGCGAGTAAAGCAATGGGGTGAAAGTTAGAAAGCTCTTTAGAAGGTCCACCTTTATGTAGAGGGATGATGTGGGATACTTTCCATAAAGTAGGGATTTTGCCTTCTGAGATAGTTCTGTTAATAAGGATAAAGAGGGGGAAGTCTATGGCTTTTGCAGCAATCTGGAGGTATTCAGATGGGAGATGGTCAGCAGAAGGTGTGCAAGGTTTCAATTTTTGAAGTAGCTTACAGATGAGAGATGTAGGTACAGGTTGGATTTGAAAGGTAGGAGATGAGGTTATGGAGTTCTTTAGTAGGGAAGCAGTAAAGGGTGGTAAGGAATTGGCTAGGGTTTGAATGGCTTCTGTGAAGTAGCAATTGAAGGCATCAGGGATTTGGTTGGAGTTTTTATTGTTGAAACCAGCTGGGTCTGGAGTAGTAGGGTGACCTGGCTGAAGAGGTTTGTTTATTCCTGACCAAAATCTTTGAGGTGTTTGATGACTGGTTTGTTGTAGGTGAAGGTAGTAGTCTTTTTTGTCTCTAAGAATATCCTTTTTGGTGGCATTTCTTAGCTGTTTAAAGGAGGTGATCTGATGGACATTTGGTAGCTCTCCATTTAGCCCAGATTTTATTTTTGAGGTGTATCTTTTGCCTAGTTTTTTGTGTGAGCCATGGTGCACATTTGGTTCTTATTCTAGTGGAGCGATATGGTGCATGGTAGTCAAGGATTTTAAGAAAGTTAGTATTAAAGTAGGTAACAGCCTCATCAAGTTCCAGATGGGTTAGTGGTGACCAGTCACATGCTTGTAATTCATTTTGGAAGCTGTCTGGATTGAAGATTTTTTTTTAAGCGGGAGGTTTTGATATTGTATTTGGAATGTGGATGTTTTGTCTGATGATATAGGTAAGCATATGGTCACTGGTATCGTCAGGAAGGGTTCCTGGAGTGCAAGTTTCATGGTGGCTATTAATAAGGATCCAGTCTAGAGTGATTTCTTTACTGATAGGTTTATGGATTCTAGTTGGAGTTGTTATTAACTGTGAGAATCCGAAGAGGTTTATGTGATTGGTAGGGTTAGAAGAACTGCAAGTGGACCAGTTGATGTTAAAATCACCTAGTACAATTGTCTCTTGGGGTAGCTGGGTGGAGAGGTTACTAAGCAGGTTTTCTAGAGTATTGGTATTATTACCTGGGGGGAGATACATACAAATTAGTTAGATAGATTTGGAGTTATTAATTAGGAGTTTGATAAATAGATGTTCAGATTTGGTATCTAATAATTGAGGTATGTTAAAGGGTGACATTTGGAGGTTAGATTTATAGAGAATGGCTATACCTCCACCTTTTTTAATTTTACGGTCACTTCTAAGGATGTTATAGCCAGGAGGGGTAATTTCCTGGTCTAGAGTGGATGGTTTTAGCCAAGTTTCTGTAATACATAGAATGCCAAATTTGTGGATTTCAAGGAGTGCATGTAGGTGGGAAATTTTATTGTTGATACTTCTAATGTTAAGGTGAGCTATCAAGAGGGAACTAGATGGTTTTGTTATTGTAGAAACCATAGGCACTGTTAATTTGTCAAGGATATTGGTGTGGTCAGTGCTGGGGTTAGGATGAATATCACCATCTAGCAGGGGGTGCTGCTGGGGGTAGTATAAAGCTTTTGGGAGTTTATAGAGATTATTCAAAGTTTTTTTGGTATTGAAGTACACAATGTGGGTTGCTCTGTGATATTTTGGTAGTATATAGTTGGAGGTACTTGTTATGTTACTGTGGTTAAGTGAGTATGTGAAAGAGGATGGTAAAGTTTGTATGATGTAATGGTTATGTGCAGGTAGAGTATGCTATTCATGAATAAGGTATGGTAAGACTGGCTATTGTGGTAGTTAAAGGGGCACTGGCTCGTTTCTAAACAGAGTGCTTTGCCTCGGACCGAATCACAAACATTGCCACCCCTTTACTTAAAGGGAGAGTGTCAACGTTGCAGCTTTCAGAACACTTTTTTATTTTTTGTGACCAATGTGTACCTTAAGTAATGTACTGAGGGGCCATGCCACTGAAGCTGCACTCTTCTGCTGTTTTTTGTGTAAATACCTTGTTTTTACTTTCAGAGCGTCCCCTCTCAGTCTGCCAGGTAAGACCACCCACTGTGTGATATCATCGGTCACACCCCCTTCTCTGCCCTCCCTTCTTTAAATGTGACCACGCTTGAACTTTCCCAAACTGCTTTCATTCCCTGTGGAAAACAGACGCAATGTGGCATTGGTTCCGATCTAGCCACACTCCAAAAATTAAATAACTGATTAACTGAATTACTTTGTTCGTCTTTCTGTGATGTGCATGTATATATACAAATTACCTTGGCTGTGCTAAAAACATTTTTGTAAACGATAAGAAAAATAGTTAAATATAGCACTAATTGCAGAATCAGTACTGTGACGTTCTGTACAGATAGCTTCCTTTATAACTTGCCAGCAATAGCGGTACTGTAAGGCACTGCTTTGATCAGTTCCTTATTACTGTAAACTGCTTTGTTTACTAATCAGGAAGAGAGCGATGGTGAAAAAAGTGCAAAACGAGCAACAATTATTTAAATATAACTCTAATTTTGTTGAAAAACAAATAGAACAAGGGGCTTTACATCTTGCACTTTCTGAATGAAAAAATACAGAACTCTTGGGTATGGCATTATGGACTGACTGTAACAGTATTACAAAGCCCAGTGTCCAGGTGTCACTTCCTTTTTTCCAAAGATTAGGGAAATCTCTTCTTCAGTTAGTAGTATTCACCTGAAGTCTCACTGAATGTGTGAACAAGCTTGTCAAATGTTAGCTTTTTTCAAGTATCAGCTGCAGAGCTCTCAATCTCTTGTCTCTAGATACAGATGCCGAACATCAGACACGCGTCTCGAACTATTAATTTCTGCAACTTGTCATGTTGACAGAATAGAAGAATGTGAAGTAATGTTCACTTTCAGATATATAAGAAGTCAAGTCAATAACTTAACATTATTTGAATGTGGATCGCTACTTTTTGAGGTTACTGACAAACGGTGAGGGTACAATGGTGCTGTAATACAACACTAGCTTCATTCTGGTACTTACTTTGTGGTCGCGATTGAAGAGCTAAAGCGCCGACGCGCCACTGCGTCTACTGATTTTGCTGCAGTAAACTGCTTTTTACAGTTTTTCACAAAACATTTATATTTGTATGCATGTCTATCTTGATGTAAGAAAATATATTTCTTCTTTACAATTCCCATAGCTACAGCTCTAAAGAAAGACAAAAATCAAGGACAGTTTTTACATTTATTTTAATACACTTTTATAAACTTAATGCAGTAACAAGTGTTGCATAAGCATGCATATTCAGAACGCTGCGTGCTACTGCTGATAAACTGTGATCCACCCTTATGAAAATCACAGATTTAAAAAAAGAAACTTAGCAGCAACATCAGTACCGTAATTTTTACTGTACCACTTGCTTCCCTCATGGCTCTCAAGTCCTTATTTCAATATTGTATGAAACCTGATATCAGGAAGGCTCAAACATTAGAAACCATTTCAAATATTATTCAAATTCTCTTGGAAAGTTGAATAACGGGCTTTCCATCAGTGTGCCTGTTCTGAACAAGAAGTTGTATCTTTCGGCTTTTCCCGGTTAGGCGTCACCACAGTGGAACTTTGGTCCGCTAATGATTGGCAGTAGATTTTTACGTACCGAGTTGCCAGCTCTGACGCACAACCTTCAACGAAGGTACGCCCATTCATGCATGTCTCCACACAGAAGACGGTTTAGCTGAGAATCGAACAGGACAACGTCTTACTGTGAGGCGACAACGCTACTGAACAAGAAGTATGAAACTTTAATGTATATCATTGTTCATTGGCTGCAAACCTTAGTATTTTACCAGAAAATCAAACATTTTGCCAGGAGGTGGGCAAAATCAAGGTCCTTGTACAACACTAGAGACCCCTGAGAAGTATGTTTATTACCAAAGCGTGTTCCTTCAAATCACAACTTTTACTAGGGATGAAGCAAACATGCTAGGCAAAATAAGGGACAGTTGAAAGGTTTATTTATTGTTGTAGTGTGTACTTTGACAATGCTATACTTCCACTCAGTTACACATAGCTGGATTGATCAGTACTTGTAAAGAACGTTATTAGTCAGCATAAATTTACTTTTCTGTTGTATAACTTGATGCATAGAATTATATTACAGCTTGCTTCTGTTCGCTTGCTTAACATCATAAATTTCATTGCAATGGGTGATAATGCTCTCTCTCTCCAGTGCATTTTATCTGCTGATTTAGCTATAACAAATACAAGACAACTGGGTCTTTCGTGGCAAAAAAGGCAAGACAGAGATATTCGGCATACCTCTCAACTGTACAGATTTTCAGAGTTTCTAGATTTTTGCTTCATATTGCTGGTCTGTTTTACACAAACTTGAGGTTTTCTAGCAAAACACAGAGAAATCGTTAAAGATTAAAGTCAGAAAATAATGACAGGCATTTGATTTTCAGACTTCATACACTTCAAAAAATTCATGTTAATGACAAACCTGTTATTTTATCAACTTTCTAAGTTTGTAAGAGCAGTATTTAAAAATTGTCCCTGTTTGAGGGCCTTTGCTCCCCCCTCCCCATTCTTTATGGTTTTGTCCAGACTTCTTGCTTTAAGAGGTTGGGATGTTTGAGCACTGCTCAAGATTCTCTTAAGATTCTGAGGAAAGGACAGTATTTTAAGTTTTGCCTGTTAGGTTAGGGTCTTTAGGTCAGTAATTTATTTAGGAGCATCTCGGGGTCTTGCTAGTTGTTTTATATGTCTACTGAAGTACCTCCTAAAGGGAACATTATGCTCAATAACTGGCCTAATAAATGCTGATTATACCGAAACTTTGACTTCTCTAGATCTGGATTATAGTCTGTTGGAAAGTAGCAACACGCTAAGAAGGATTTTCTGGCTACTGTTGTCATGATGACTGTAAGATAAGTGATTGTAGGCCCATGAGTCAAGGTCCCTAACAACACTTTCATTTGAAGTGGGGTGTTGTCTATGCTGTATGTTTGGGGGAGGGGATGCCTACCAAATATCATAATATTGCACTTTTTACATTAATTTGAGCTTGTTTTCAGTACACCAGTTATTTATGTGTGTATGTTCTTTTACAAGGGTAAAAGTATCAGGAGGGGGTTTGTTTGTTTATTTGTTAACATTAGATCACCTGGAAAGTCTGACTGGGTAGAAGCTCATTTTCAAAGGGGGAGTCTCTGGAATACAAATCTGTCCCACCAAGTCCTATTGATGTCACAGACCAGGTTGAGGTCTCGCATGTGGGTTACTCGAGTGGAGCTTGACTTGCGGATAGGCAGCAATATTCAATATTCGATCTTATAAGGGAAGAATACAGGGATGTTATCACCACCTTGTCCTGGATGAGATACCCTTATTAATGAGGTGGACCATGTAGAAAGCTTTCTGTACAACAATGGCAAAATGGTGGTCAAATGTCAGTTTGCTCTCAACCTGGGTTCCCAAGTCCCTTACAACTGATTGTGTGCTTAGTGCCTTATTATCACTATGATCATTCTCCCCAAAAGGGATTTTCGGCATTCGGTTTGAAGCCATGTTTCTGGCTCCAGTCATTTGTTTGGGTGAGACCCTCTTGGAGGATGTCCACATCACTAGGGGAATTGATGGCCACACTCAGCTTGTAGTCATCTGCAAACCTGGTCAACCCAAGCCAGCACCTCTGAGAAGTATATGCCAAACAGCAGAGGCCCCAAGACCAATCCCTGGGGTACACCACTTGTTATGGGTCTATGACTTGAGGTGGCTTTCCCTATTTTGACTAGGTGGGTTGTATCAGTGAGCCAGTTTGCTACCCATCTGGTAACATATGGATTGATGCCTAGTTGAGAGAGTTTATCTAGTATACCTGAGTGGAGAATAGTATCAAAGGCCTTGGCCAGGTCAAGGTAGGCAGTGTGCACCGTCTTACCCTCATCTATGACCTTGGTTACTGTCTCAAAGAAGTTGACCAAAATTAACAGGCATGACCTCCCCTTGACAAAACCAAACTGTGTGGGATCAAGTGTCTGGAGATTGCCATGTCCTTGTTAATGAGGTCCATGATAATCCGCTCCATGGCCTTGCAGATCAGTCGAGTTAGGCTGATGGGTCTATAATTTCCTGGATCGGTGGATGAGAGGGATTTGGGGGGTAAAGTAGTAGTTTGGTCTTTTTTTGGCTTGAGATTAAGTTGTGAGTTACCAAGCCATGTTTTAGTGGTGGTTAAAGCTTGACAATAACTCCCAGTTTGTAGGCATCTGCAATGAACAAACATTCCATCAGTAAGAAAGGTGTGTGTGTGTGTGTGTGTGTGTGTGTGTGTGTGTGTGTGTGTGTGTGTGTGTGTGTATAATGCCCTAAGGATAGCAGGTTACTTAATTTACTCAGGCTCAAATCCTGTACCTTGGTTACAGGAGACAAGAGCCTGAATCCTCTACACCAACTATGAAAATACTCAAAAAAAAAAAAAAAAAAAAATATATATATATATATATATATATATATATATATATATATATATATATATGAGCGTCAATTTATTTTCAAGGAATTGTGATCTTCAAGGGAAGGTTACTGTTGTTCATGTGAAATCTGTTTTCAATGTGCAACTGTTTTGTTTAGCAAATGGTCATCACTGATTGTGTTACAGAACTTGAAAGCAGTGTTCGTAGCACAACAGGGAGTATATTTGCTTTTGATGCAGATGGCTGTGGGTTCTACTCCCACACCTTGTAGATGGTTTGCTAATACTGTGTTGTACTTTATGGGGTGGGGGTGCTACAGTCCTCCTGAGTGTGTCCTCCTTTGGTTCAGATGCCTCATAACTATAAACACATTGTTTGGTTTGCCAATCTGTTCTCTATTGCAATGTTGCCAGCAATGTATTCTTCAAGGGCAGCAGGCACTGAATCTGTCGATGAAACACTGAAATATAAAGTAGTTTACTTGCAGCAACCTCTTCATTAGTTGCAGATCTATTTAATGTGGAATTATTCAGATTACTTTTACTGTTGCAGAAATTGTGCATATTATTTAATACTGAGTAGCCCTTTATGGTTGAAATGCTCTGAAATTAGCAGTTTTATCCTTATTGGTTTATATGTTTGTTTCATTGCTTATTGGAAAAATGTTCAAACCTACAAATTTAAAACACACACTAACAAGCTGTGTTGTACTATACAAGGAGTATAATTTAATACATTCAAGATGGTGCCATCAAAGAATACACATGAATGCATGGTCCTACAGATGTGTGCAAAGGGCCAATAGTTTGAAATCAGCCTAAAGGTAAACTTTTTCTTCCAATGAGCAGATGCATTTTCTTTGATTGTATGTTTCAATGCCGTTTCAATTAATGTAAGTTTTAATGGTAGAGAAGTTTACTGTTCATGCTAAGTCTGTTTTCATTGTGAGACCATATTGTTTTGTTAAGCAGCTGTCTATCTGTGTTTGTGCTATAACATTTGAAATAAATGTTTTAAAGCTCTTGAATCATTTTAGAAGTGAAGAAGAAAATAGTACGAACACTGACAGGTTTGAACAGTGTTTATGGTAAATCAGGAGAAGCAGCCAAGTAATGGACACTGAAATGGCTGCACTGTGGGCTGAAGGGGCTGCTGTGTGTAAAGGGGGGCCCAATCTATTACCCTGCCTAGAGCCCCATTTGACCATAATACAGCTCTGGCCTTCAGGCTTGAGTCTATGGATTTTGCTTGTGCACCAGTTAGCATTTCAGCATGTAACTTATGGATTTACACTTAGTTTGATTACTTTGTCAATATGTGTGAGTGTGGGATAGTATCACAGGCCCTGACCAGATCAATATTTGCTCTTTGTGGTTTTTTTTCTCATCTAAAGTCTTAGTGACATTTTCAAAGAAGCCGACTAAGTTAAGCAGACAAATCTACCCTTGACCAATCCAAACTGATTTGGGTCATGAGATTGTGGGTTGCCAATATATTTATTTTTGAGGTCTATAGTGATGTGTTTCACTGTCTTGCAGAGTAGTCTAGTAAGGCTTATTAATGTATACTTGCTAGAATTAATTGTGGAGCCACCCTTATAAAGGAGGACCAAACCAACACTGTTCTCTGTATGTCTTGCATGAAGTCACTTGAGAGGCTAGAGATGAACAGATTTAGGACTATATCTAAAGAACAGTGGCTAATACTGGCAAGGGAATTCCCAGTTGGCTACACAGAACTAATGTTTTTACCTCAGACAGCTGGGAGATCATCAATGGGGAGAGTAGAAGATGTGTAATGTAATAGTGCACCACATATGTAAAGACAACACACTGTTTTTAATGTCTGTATTTCAAGAAAGACATCTTCAAAGTGCTCAAGCTAATTAACTTTTAATGCAAGTGTTGTAAACATGACTCTGATAAATTTAGAATGCATTTCAGTTCAAGGTTCTGCCTGAATATTGGCAAGGAGAGCAAAGATTTCAGGTAGCATGTGATGCAAAATAATAATGTACTATGTATATATATATATATATATATATATATATATATATATATATATATATACATTTTTTTTTAATGGCAACATTGAACACAAGTCTACATATGACAACTTTAACCAAGCTTAAAGCATAGAAACTTTGAAACTAATCACTTGCAAACTGTGACTATGCAGACTGTACACATTGAAACAGTTTCACTAACAAAATGTAACAATAAGTGTTCAGCCTTAGCTTAGCAACTAAAAGAAAGATACTGTATTAGACTGCAGCAGTCCAAATTTAACTACTTTTATTCACAATTATTTCCAGCCTCCATTATGATCAGCAATTTCAGAACTCAACTTAGCAACTGGAGATGAATAAAACAATGCTATTGTACATCTCTAAAAAGAAATAGCTCTTTCGGCTCACTGCCTTCACCTATTTGTTATGTATGCTTATACCCAAGCTAATAAGTGATAACATTATTCAGAATATTTTGGTTCAGAATATCTCAATCACTAGAGCTGAATGGTTGCAGTCTTGTTTTCTGGTACTTGCCTGCTACTGAAAGATGGGGACCATGCAATTGCCTGCATATACTTGGTAGCAGATTATCTGTTGAAGCAGTCATGCTACATCCTGATCTGAATCCAAACTGTTCATCTGCCATCTTACTTTCTACTACTCTGTGTATTTGCTTATCAATCGCCCTCTCCAGAACTTTCATGCAGTATGACAGGAGTTTGATAGCTCTGTAATGAACACAGTTGTGAATGTTCCCTTTGCACTTGAACACTGGCACTAACATGCTTATTCACCAGTCACCTGAGATGCACCTTTCTCTCCACATTGCTGAGTACTGTCAGAAGCCAATTCTCTTCCATCCCACCACGGTACCTTTATCATATCACCTGTTACCTAATCTGAGCCTGTTGCTTCCTCCCTGACTTCATTTTCCTTAGAGCTGTTCTTTCTTCTTCTATGGTGGGCTCCTGCACTTCTCTCATTGTAGGCTGTATATGGGCAGTGCAGCATCTGTGGACTTTTCTTCATCCAGGAGCTGCTGGAATTACTTCTTCTATCTGCCTTTCATGTCCTGTGGACTGGTAAGAAGGTTGTTGCTAGCATCCCTTATGAAGGGTGCCCGACTGTCTTCTTTATCTTTCTGTCTTTGCCTTGCAACCGGATATACTTTCTTTGTGCCATCTACTGAGTCATCTTCCAGAATTTGGTAGGTGCCTCTGATGCCTTGTTCTTTACTATTGCAAGTCCTTTCTTATCTTCTTTCTTAGCCAACAAGTATTTCCTCCTAGTCTGGTCTGTCTTTTCTTTCTCCCATTTTTTTTTTTTTTTTTTTTTGCTACACTCCTATGGACTTCTGCATTCCACCGCAAGCTTTCCTTATGTACCTGATGTCCATGCCTGGCTTGGCTGCATATATGATCTGTAGTCCTCACTTGTGTTGTTTTGAGGTGCTGCCATTCTTCTTCAATTCTATTTCCTTTTCTTATTGAGGTGCTAGACCTCTGAGAAAATCCGTGTACTGCTTTGCTTTCTCTCCAGTCAACTTCTTATTTTTCAGCCTGGTCTCTCTTGACCTTAGAGTCTTCTCTGACCATTGCTTACAGCTGATTGTGGCAATCAGTGGTTTATGCTGTGGGCTGACTGTTTCACTGCGGATGACTTTACAATCAGGAAGGAAGTCTACCTGGATTGCATGTTGGCCACTCTTGTATGTGATCTTGTGACAGTATCTCTTTTTGAACCATGTGCTGACTACTTTGAAGCATTGATGCCAGAAGCTGTTGAAGACTGGGGGGGGGGGGGGAGTGAGAGGGGCACTTAGTGATGTAACAAGGGCAATGTTTATTTAAATTATTTACTACCACAACATAGGTTCACTTAGAGGACATTCAAGTACCAAAAGGGAAATTGGCTAACATTTCCTGACTGGTCTTACCTATCCCATGGCCGATAATTGTACATTAGCCCTAGTGAGAATACCTGTGATTATACCATAGATAATTTGAGGGGACCCATGTTAGGGATGCCACATTTAGGAACTGCCTCTATCCATCAGTGGCATGAGGGGCAATCCTTGGAGTACATTTTTTATTACCCATCCTTAGATCCAAGTTGCATTTGAATATGGACAGGATGACCTTTGTTTTACTTGAATGGATAGTCTGTAGCCCTCTGCCACTTCAGTGTTCCATTACTTGGCTATTTCTCCTCATTTACCAAAAACACTGTTCAAACCTGTCAGCGTGCAGATTGTTTTCTTATTTACATCTACAATGATTACAGAAATTGAAACAAAATAGCACAAAAGTCAAGCCATTTGCTAAACAATACAGTCTTGCAATGAAAACAGACTTAGCATGAGCAGTAAACTTTTCTGCCCTTGAAACTCACATACATTGAAATGGCATGAAAACCCACATTCATTTTGCATCTGGCCAGTGGAGGACTAAGCTTACCTCTGGGCTGTTTTCAAACCATAGGCTCCTTGCACATTTTTAGGGCCATGTATACATGTATGTGTTCTTTGATTCATCGTTGTATTAAATTATATTCATTGTAGAATACAGCACCACTTGTTAGAATGTGTTTTAAATTTGTAGTTTTGAACAGTCTTCCAGTAAGCAATGAAACAAAATGTATGAACCAATAATGACAAAACTACCAGTTTCAGAAAATTTCAACCATAAAAGGCCACTCAGACGTTTGACAT